>NC_041229.1:67770258-67771331 GCF_002837175.3 Physeter macrocephalus
AAATTGAAGAAGAAACACCATATGATTATCTCAAGAGATGCAGGAAAAGCTTTTGACAAAATTCAACACCCATTTATGATAAAAACTCTCCAGAAAGTGGGCATAGAGGGAACCTACCTCAACGTAATGAAGGTCATATACTACAAACCCACAGCAAACATCATTCTCAATGGTGAAAAACTGAAAGCATTTCCTCTAAGATCAGGAACAAGACAAGGATGTCCACTCTCACCACTATTATTCAACATAGTTTTGGAAGTCCTAGCCATGGCAATCAGAAGAAAAAGAAATAAAAGGAATACAAATTGGAAAACTGTCACTGTTTGCAGATGACATGATACTATACATAGAGAATCCTAAAGATTCCACCAGAAAACTACTGGAGCTAATCTATGAATCTGGTAAAGTTGCAGGATACAAAGTTAATGCACAGAAATCTCCTGCATTCCTACACACTAATGATGAAAAATGTGAAGAGAAATTAAGGAAACACTCCCATTTACCACTGCAACAAAAAGAATAAAATACCTAGGAATAAACCTACCTAGGGAGACAAAAGACCTGTACTCAGAAAACTAAAAGACACTGATGAAAGAAATTAAAGATGATACCAACAGATGGAGAGATATACCATGTTCTTGGATTGGAAGAATCAATATTGGGAAAATGACTATACTACCCAAAGCAATCTACAGATTCACTGCTATATCCCTATCAAATTACTAATGGCATTTTTTACAGAACTAGAACAAAAAAATCTTAAAATTAGTATGGAGACATAAAAGATCCCGAATAGCCAAAGCAGTGTTGAGGGGAAAAAATGGAGCTGGAGGAATCAGGCTCCCAGACTTCAGACTATACCACAAAGCTACAGTAATCAAGACAGTATGGTACTGGCACAAAAACAGAAATATAGATCAATGGAACAGGACAGAAAGCCCAGAGATAAACCCATGCACCTATGGTCAACTAATTTATGACAAAGGAGGCAAGGATACACAATGGAGAAAAGACAGTCTCTTCAATAAGTGGTGCTGGGAAAACTAGACAGCTACATGTAAAAGAATGAAATT
>NC_041229.1:67772409-67824163 GCF_002837175.3 Physeter macrocephalus
AAATTGGGTCATTTGTAGAGACGTGGATGGATCTAGAGACTGTTATACAGAGCGAAGCAGTCAGAAAGAGAAAAACAAATATCATATATTAATGCATATATGTGGAATCTAGAGAAATGGTACAGATGAACTGGTTTGCAGGGCAAAAACAGAGACACCGATGTAGAGAATAAACGTATGGACACCAAGGGGGGAAAGTGGCAGGGGGGTGGTGGTGGTGGTGGTGTGATGAATTGGGAGATTGGGATTGACATATATACACTAATATGTATAAAATGGATAACTAATAAGAGCCTGCTGTATAAAAAAAAATTCTACAGAAAAAAGAATAATGCTTTGAAGCATAAAGTATTGATAAATCAATAGGCAATAAGTCTCTCCAAAAGTTTTAAAATCTTACTAAAATAGTCACTCTCAGAAGCAAGTATCTATTTATATCAAACTTTAGAATATTAATTCTGCATGAATTTCCATATGTGACTTTGTCACCTAATTTGTTTAAAAATTCTAAATACATGAACAGCTTCCAAAGGTAGACAGGTTCCTAAGAATTAAAGAGAAATTTTAGGATCTCTATCATTTTGTTCAGTGAAACTATGGACTCCTAAGGGGGTTGGGAGTAATAAAACTAAAGTAATATACATAGAATTTTTTAATCTAACAATTATTGCAAAGTTTATAACAAAAACCATGCCACTCTCTGAATGGATAAACTGTTGTACATATATACAATGGAATAGTACTCAGAAATTAAATAAGAACAAACTACTGACATGTTCAACAATGCGATAGATCTCAAAGGCATTACGCTGAATGAAAAACCCAAACCTCAAAGTTTACATCCTATCTGACTTCATCTATATATCATTCTCAAAATGGCAAAATTACAGTGATGGAGAACAAATCAGGGGTTGTCAGAGGTTAGGGATGGGGAATGGGTATGACTCTAAAGGCATAACATGCAGGAGTTTCTCTGTGGTGATGCAAAAGTTCTGTATCCTGATTGTGGCGGTAGTTACACAAATCTATATGTGATAAACTATCACAGAATATATACCAGAAAAAGCACATATAAAAACTGATGTCTATAGTCAGTTATAGTACTGTATCAATGTCATTTTCGTAGTTTGATGCACTTCTGTGAGATATTATCATTGAGTGAAGCTGGGTGAAGAGTACCCAGGAACTCACTGTACGATTTTTTTAAAAATTTCTTGTAAATCAAAAACTATTTCAAAATAAGTTTAATAAACGTAACAAAAAAGGCAATAAACAATGTAAAGACAGGAAAAAAAAGCAAAACTGTAATCAATAAACTCAGTGCTATTTAAAAATGTATCTGTAAAACAAGGACGGGAATTTTTTTTTTTTTAATTAGAGAATGAAAAAGAGTTCTTAGAAATTCAAACACAAGAGCAGAAATTTTAAAAGGTTACTAGTAGGGTTGAAAGAAAAAACTGGGAATAAAAGAAAATGAAATGAAAAATGAGACTGTAAGGATGAGAAAATTAGAGGAAGGAGGTCACTATTCAAATATATACTGATATGTTCCAGAGAGAACAGAGAAAACAGAGGGGAGTAAGTTATCAAAGAAATAATACATGAAAAATTTCCAGAAATAAATGATATTTACAAGCACTGCTGCTAACAGAAAATTGTTGTAACAAATACATAAAACTAAAATATCTACAAAGTAAGTAGTACTCACTTATATATGGCACCCTTGTGTAGTATACACAGGTTACAACCTTATATCACTTTCCTGCTTTGAGGATTTATCTTTAAACACTTCCAGCAACTAACATCATAACCTGGTACATCTTATTAATGTTTGTTGAATTTAGCTTAAGTTTCAGGACATACATAACATCTAAGCATTTCCTGTGACAACTGTTTATTCCTTGTCAAATACTTCCGTGTGTGTGTGTCTGTGTGTCTACAGAGATATAGATATGAAGCTTTACAGTTTACGAGGTGTTTTAAACACTTAATCAAGCTTTTAAAAACACTTTTTTTTTTTTTTAAGACTAGCTGCCTGGTGATGGGGCCTATTTAGTGTGTCTTTCTTTTTTAAAAAATTATTTATTTATTTTGTCTGCACCAGGTCTTAGTTGTGGCACACAGGCTTCTTAGTTGCTGCATGCATGCGGGATCTAGTTCCTGGACCAGGGATCAAACCTGGGCCCCCTGCCTTGCAAGCTCGGAGTCTTACCCACCAGACCACCAGGGAAGTCCCCAAAACGCATCTTTCCTTAAGGACAAGGTAAGCATCTTTGTAAATTTCAGATTAGATGTTCCCATCCATTTTTTTAATTAGTCTGTCTTAAAGAAGCAATATTACTTTGGGGAAAAATAAGCCATTTCTATTACTATAGTCTATATTATGTTTTAGATTTTTTAACTAAACCTTTTAAATGGTTTTATATTAATATATTTTAAGCAAGATGTTCCAGAAGAACATCTGGAATATAAGATGTTCCAGAAGACAATTCATTTAGCTAGATGCATTACTTATCTCTATATTCATGTTGGTTTTCTGTCCTTACTAGAAATGTTTGCTTTGCTATTACTATTGATGGTGGTGATGGTTTGCTTTTCCTCTGACAAAGAAGCTCCTAAATAAGACGTGAGGAATATTTTTCTTCCCTCATTGCCATACATTATTAGTACACTTTCACCGATTACCTTCTTAAAATGTAATATAAGAAACCCTTTTGGTTGGCCTTTGCATTTCTTAAAAGTCTCAGCTTGTCTGAGCTCTGTTTCCCTGATTTTTAAGAAGATTTTCTATACTTTGTTATGGCAATCTTATCTGCTTTGTTTTAAAAGTAGTGTGCATATCTTTAAAGAGTTCATTGTATAATCACACTAAGAATCTTTTTCCTTCTGAAAAGTATCAAAATTGTATTTTTACTTAACTCCTTAAGACATTCTTCCTTTTTAGAGAAATTTATGCTGTGGAATCAAGCTGATCTTTTCTCTGATCACGAATCAGAAAAACTCAGATTGGTGAAATAAATTACAAAATATATATACATAAAACACTATGCAGTTCTCAAGAATTATGCTATAGAAGACTTTCGTGACAAAGGGAATGTTCATGATTAAGTTTGCTTTTTATTAAAAAAAAAAAAACAAGAGATGGGTTATATAAGTGTATACAGTAATATCCCAAAATCATTTTTAAGCGTATATGTGTGAATTTACATTTTTATATATACACAGGGAAAAAAGGTTATATGCGAAAATATTTAAAGTTTTTCTTTTGATGGTAGAACATTTTAATTTTATTCTATGTGCTTTTCTGTATCTATCAAATTTATGTAATGAATATGTATTACTGTTATAATAACACAGGCATTATTTTTTTAAAAATAAGCCGAACCAGAGAAAAAAATATTCTATAAAGTATATGTCTAGCGTGAGATTTCTGCTTTTATAACTCTATTACTAAAGTAAGCTTAGAAAAACATTTCTGGACACAAAACCAGGGGAAAAAAAAAAAGCCAAAATAAGATACCACCAGTTAGCCTACCTATACAAATAAGTTATGATAACCATCAAGATGACCATTCAAACTTCTAGAAATTAAATGGGGGAAATCACAAAGAACTTCCTGACATTTCAAGGAAAAGAATGTTATAAACTACTTAATAACATTTAAAATAATTTTAAAATGTTGCATATCCCCCCAAATCCCTACCAAATGAAGGCTCAGTAGGATAGGTATAATGAAGACAAAAGAAAAAAGCCATTAGTCAAATTATTTAAAATTGTGCCAAAATTTCCTAATAAAGTAAGCACTGTCACCAGTCAAGACTTAAAATCTCATAGCAAGAACAATTATCTTCATTTAGAAATATTTTCTGGTTGAAAATCAATTTGCAGCAATCCAAAAACATATCTGATTTACTCTCTATTTCAGTGGCAGTATCTAGATCATCTATTCAGAGCCTGTGTTCCAAAAAACTAGGAAAAAAGTCATCTTAACCAGTTAAAACTTTATCATTCAAATACATTCAGTTCTGTAAAATATATATAAAGTGATTCAACTAATCCTTAATTCATCCAAAAGTAAAAATACATTCACCTTCTTCTTTAGGAAATTATTTCATTTCTCTATCTTGAATTTTATTTTCAAATATATCAAAAATATTATTTCAAAATTAGTTTTTCCTTAAATAAATTTTATATGATATTCATAAGAAACAATGTCAAACATAATGCATTCTCAATTACATAAAGATTCTACTAAGACTTTAAATGAAATAAAAAACAAAGCCTCAAACCCATAGAAACAATAAAAACACACACTATTTTAAATAACTTGCCATTAAACTGACAATCAAGACATATGATCTTTAACATTCAGAAACATAAATGATCATAATGAAACAAAGGCTAAACATATCTCTCTCAACCTCTCTCATATATGTATAGAATTATAACCCAGCATTATCATGTAATAAATGAATACACACCTTACTTTAGTATATGCCAAAGCAGACACACAAAAACAAGAAAAAAATTTTGAAATCAGAGTATAAAGGGACTCTGCTTTTTCAAACAATGCAGCACTGAAAGCCAGGTCAGCATCCTTGGGCATTACTAGGAAACTTTAGCACATCTGATATTTCCATCATCTTCAGAATTCCTCTGAACAATGAGAAAATTTCCCAGTCCCCCTACCTCACCTGTCTACGGACTTCCTTTAGCTTTCCTCCCTCTACTGTGTAATAATGCTATTGAGGTTATTTAGGCTTTAAATGTTCAGAGATACAACCCCCGCTATATATTAATTCAGTTTATTTTCTCACAGACACTGACTCAGCCGTGGGTTGTGCAGCACTGACGTTTCTAACGAAACAGCATCGTGTGAGCTGTGATCGTCCCACTTCTCCATCTTTGTGCAGTGATTGGATATTGTAACTGATAGACAGGATGAAGAAAACTCAGGAGATGAGGGCTTAGTGATATGTAGATATGTTGCCAAATGCCATCTGTAAAGCTAATTCTAGCTCTGCCAGCTTGCCAGGTTTTAGAAAACTAGGATGCAGCTAACTTTCTTTTTTCCTTTCAATATTTTATTGTGTACCTATTCTGGGCAGTAAAACTTCTCTTTAGAACTGAAGAGAAAATATTATCTGTACTTTAAGAACCCACTAAGGACTACTCTTTAAAGCAACCAAACTTTTCCATTTCTAAACTGCTGCTAGGACTAAAGAGTGACTTAAAAAGGAAAATAGAAAGCTCAATCTTCGTGCAGTCTCAGAAGAAAGGAGCATGCGTACTTCTATGTGGGAATGAACCCTTGCGGCAAAGTCTGATATTGAATGTATGATGCATTTATCTTTAGTAACCTGAGCAGACTGCAGATCTGAGTTTTAAACAGTTGTATTCGACCCAATTCAAATATGAAAGAGCTTTTAGCATATTGTCACTCTAGGGCATTTTAACATCAGTTACACAGAAAAGGTGCTCTTTCTTTTTCCTTTTTAAATAGCAAAAACTCTTCTAATTTAAAGAAAGTTGTCATAACTCAAGCCAAATAAACTTCAACTGAAATGACCTTTAACCTCTCAGCAAGCTACCAGACCCCTCAATATAAGTATTAACTATACAACTACTAGTCAGAAAGAAATAAAGTTCAGTAATTTTTCAGCTATCTAATTCATTTGTATGCACTTGCAGAGGAATCACAGGCACCCTGAATTTCATCCACGTCCAGATCAGTATCCCTGCTTTGTCTTTTATATCAGTGTGATACCTATTAAATCTACATTCAAAGAAACTTCAGAAAAGAAAGTACCTTAAAGCTGTATCATGTAAAAGAGAAACCATAACGCAATGCCCATCAAACCCTCAAACCTTCAAGGTAAGCACATGTGTATAGTAATTATTACTGTTACCTTTATAATTCAAGAAATTTATTTTTATCCTTGCCAATAAGGAAGGGTAAAGGGGGAAAAAAATCAAACGAAAAAGATTTTAGAAAGCAGGCTATTCCAATATGTGAACAGAACAAAAAGCAAATTTAAACAACTTTTCTGAAAATCCACAAAAACTGAACCAATAAAGTATGCTTATTTCTTTATTGCTAAAGGCTGAATGTTTTTAGTTTCAAAATTCATCTGTTGATATGTATTCCCCCAATATGATGGTATATGGAGGGGAGGTGATTAGCTCATGAGGGCAGAGCCTTCCTGAATGGGACTAATACCTTTATTTTAAAAGAGATCCCAGAAAGATCCCTAGTCCCTTCTACCATGTGAGGACACAGCAAAAAGAGGGGTGTCTGAAGCAGGAAGCAAGCCCTTACCAGATACCAAATGTGCCAGCGCCTTGATTTTGGACCTCCCAGCCTCCAGAACCATGTGAAATAAATTTCTGTTGTTTATAATATAGCCACTCAGTCCATGGTATTCTGTTATAGCAGCCTAAACAGACTGACACATTTAGTTTTTGTAAATTTAAATCCCCAATTCTGTTTGAGGTGGCAACAGGAGCACGTATATTTCTCAGTCTCCATAATCCGGAGATGACCATATGACACAGTTCTAGACAATGATTTATTGATATAAGCAGATGCCCGCTGGAAATTTCTGAGAAATTTAATTTCCTGATATAAATGAAACCTCTTTCCCATCGTCCCCGTCTCCCCTTCCTCCTCCTCCTCGTCTGGAAGGTGGACATGACAGTTGGAACTATGGTAAGCCATCCTGTGATTGTGAGGAAACACCAAGAAAAATCAAAGACTTTTGACCCTAATATCCTGAAGCCTTTTTGTGTACAAGAAAAATAAACCCCTAAGTTAAGCCAGTGTTTAGTCCGGCTTCCTTCTACTCAAACATCCCTAAATAAAATACCCAAGATTCAAAAAAAGGATGCGAGTAGGCAGAAGTATAGATGAAACAAAATCAGCCATGAGTTGATAACCTGAAGCTGGGGAATGGGTACATAGGGGTTCATTATACCTGTTCTCTCTACTGTATATGTATTTTAAATGTATCACAATAAGTTATTCAAAATTTAAAAAAATGAATGAGAAACTTGTTTATAAATTCTAGCTTTGTCATTTACAAGTTGGATGGCCTTGGGCAAGTTTATTAACCTCATTTTTTTTCATCTGTTAAATGGGGACAGTAATACTATTTTCACAGAGCTCTACCTTTAGATCCAGTCAAGGTAATCTCCAGAAGGTCCCTGGCAGGAATGCCCTATGCCCTGCATCTATCTAACCATCCAAGGATTAGTTCAAGTCTCATTTTCACCTGTTCAGACTGACACTGATTCCTTCTCTGAACTCTTATTTTACTGCAACTCACTACCACAGTTTAGTGTCCTATTGTCCTCTAATTGTTCCATACGTGGATATTAAAGCATTCCATGATGGTACCCTGACGAACTGCTTAATCTCTCCTGAACTGAGCACAGCTTCTCAACAACACTTGCTGCTGTTAGTTTTTAATACCGCTCAATTAATTTACTATTAATTCAAAAACTACCATTTTAAAAAAGTCAAATTGAATGTATTTTTAAAGCATGTGAAGTTACATGTTCGTAAGTTCATAGGAACAAGAGGTCTCAAAAAGTAAACTGTTTTCCCTTGGGTAGTTTTTCCATGAATGAGGTTAAGATAAGGTCAAAGGATTTCATTTCATGGTCTTTCCATTAAAAAAAAAAAAAAAAATCAATACATTGGTATTCATTTACTTCTCTAATATTTTTCACATAAACAACCAATACTACTGCAATCTTATTTTTAAAAAAGCACCAAAAAGGTACTGATGCTATAGAAATCAAGAAGAGCTATGATAACTGTTTTTACTGAAGTAAAATAACAGCAATTTTAAAAGTACTGTTTTTTAATAAATTTTTCCCATTGTACACACACAGCTTTTATAAAGCAAACAATAGTTTATTTTCACCTTGTCACGACTTCATATACAACACAGTCTTGTACATCAGTAGAAAAATATTAAGAACTAGCAAGGATAAGATATAATTTACCTGAAAAAATGTATACAACATATCAGATATAAATAAAGCCCCATATTTAATGAGATAAAACCAGTATCTCTTTAATCTCAAAGACAAAATAAATATCCATGTAAAACAGGATGGAGAAAAAGAACTAGAGCACCAATTGAAGGAGACACACACACACCAAAAAAACCAAATAAACCAAAAAACACTCACACCACTGGTGTGTACTTATAAATTAATAAAGTCAACTCAACGTCTTCATTTTAGACCTCACCACATTAAAAGTCCACAATAAAGGTACACATCTTGTCAGGAGACTTAAATAGTTACTAGTCACTCATATTTTCTAGCCATGTATATAGCTTAATAAAAGTAGCTGAATCATTTCTTTAAAATTACAAAAAGGATTTCAATATCACGGCACGTTTTTATTCTTTTTCAATAAAGCTGGCATTAGTTATCAGTGATCAGGAGACTTTTACATTCAAGTTAAATGTTCAATAATATCCCCTAAGTAAATATTCATAAAGCACAACTCTCTATGAAAACATGCTTACGTACCTGCATTATGTGAGGTTTATGAGGTGTCAACACCTTAAAATATCAGATCATAAAGTGTTCTAAACAAGGCGTTCCCCATTAAGTCACACAGCACAAAATGAAAGCTTTAAAAATAATGTATAAATGGGCTGAAACTTTTCAACTGAATTTCATTTAATGCAGCAAACTTTAAATGAACCAGGCGAGTCACTGATGGACTGATTTTACTATTAAGATCACAATGATAACACAACATAATTTCACATAGTTAAAAATGTACAGGGGCAAAGACTGACAAAAGCCTATAAATTTTCATACACAATGTATTTAGAGCACAAAAATTCATATTAGAGAGTTTTAAATACAAAGAGTTAACCTGTCTTGCCAGACTTCCCAGTTAAATTAACTATAGCATTTATTCATGGGGTCAACTAAGGATATTTTAGCATTATTTAGAAACAAATAAAAATTCATATAAATACAAATATAAGAAAATTAAACGGAAAAAATGTTTCCCTCAAAGTTATTTAAGGAGAAATGCAAACATTCATATATTTTGTAAACCAGCTCCCATCCTCTGACAGGACTTGGCCACACCAAATGCAGTTTGGGTCTTCATAAAAATCAGTTTTATCAGAGCTTTGACATGTGAAATACATATTTTCTACCTACCTTGAATGTTTATAAAGTTTACGAGGTCTACTATGCAATTTCCGATCCCAATTCTCTGGATCACTGGAGTTACTGTCATAAGGATGAGGCCGTCCTGCCATCCCACTTCAAGCTTCCTCACACTACTGCTCTGAAAGCACACATGAAGCACCCATAACCTACATAAAAGAGTAGTGTTGACCTTTAAATCTATTCCATGCAGAGTAAGTCACAGAATTTTGTATCCTTTCTGACATTACTGTGACATTTTTTAAAGTGATGAACAGGATTATAGAATATCAGACACACAAAATGCCACAAATCAGATTAAAATAAACACCAAAAGCCTTTTTAGGTACTTTTCATTTGATTACTCGATTTGTTACTCCTATACAAGATTTTAATAATGTGCTATTTGTATTTAGTAAATATACTTATTGACATTTGGGTACCTCATGTTTCCAAACATCAATACAGAACCAAACAAGACAAAAACAACTCCACAGAATGATTCTTTCAGACAAAATTTCATTTGGAACACATTTCTTAATTACTAAAATTTTAAGATACTTAACAAAGCATCTAGTAAGACCAGATAACAATTGTTGTTATTTCTTTAACCAAGTTAAAGACCATGAATAGAAATTTAATATTTGTTCAAAACTAAAAGTATGCAAACATCCTGATGTTTCCTTACAGCGCAATTATCAAAAAACATTTTGTCAATATGATTCATGTATTTTATGCCTTTTCATATGTGAGGCTTATGACTGTTAGTTCTACTACAGTCCTGTAAAATTACAGAACACACTTAACAACAGCTTTACGAAATACCTGAACTAAGCACTTTAAAGTATATTCACTACCCAATTTAATCTTCACAATCAACTTACAGGGTAGGTATTATACTCCCCATATACAGAATAGAAAACAGTCTGAGAAAGTAACTTTGCCAAAGGTCACAATGCTGGTCAACAGCAGGATTATAAAGAACAATGAGAATTTATTACTATATAGCATAAAGTCTTGATCTTGAAAAATGCTCAGACTATTCTGTTTAGAAATAGGTCAGATTTGACTTTTAGAGATTGCAAACACCAAAAGAAAAAACAAATGAGGTTAAACAATTTGAACAAAGTTATGTAAACTGGATTAGAACCCAGGTTTCCTGACACTCACTTCTATATGCTTTGTATATACTTTTCCAAGCCAGATCTGATAGAGGGAAGTGAGGAGGGATTTATGCATTAAAGTCAAAGGGATGAGAGGTAATGGGATGGACGCCTACATTCTCCACCCCAAAAAAAAAGTCAAAGGGAATCCAGAATTGAGAAAATACTGTACTTCACTGAATTGTATAGATTATTCCAGTACAATTTCACCAAAAAATGCCAAAGATAAACTCATGAAAATTGTTAGTCTATCTCAGAGCTCATTAAAAGAAACACTTTTATTTTAGAGAAACTATTTTGCTACTTTAGAATTTTTTTCTTAATAGTTAACTTAGTACTTTCTTTCCAAAAACAATTGAAAAATCGAATAATAAATTAACATTTTAACATAATATGTAAATAAGTAGCTCAAAAAGTGAAGTAAAAAATAATAAAGGAGGAAGGAGGAGAACTGTACAATGGCTAATTCAAATTCCTTAGCAAATGACGCACAGTTTATTTGCTGAATACTCCTGGAAAAGGAAACCTTTCCTGAAGGATCGCTAAATGACTGATTAAAAATCAGTCAGGGGGCTTTTTCCCTGGTGGCGCAGTGGTTGAGAATCTGCCTGCTAATGCAGGGGACAAGGGTTTGAGCCCTGGTCTGGGAGGATCCCACATGCCACGGAGCAACTAGGCCCGTGAGCCACAACTACTGAGCCTGCATGTCTGGAACCTGTGCTCCGCAACAAGAGAAGCCGCGATAGTGAGAGGCCCGTGCACCACGAAGAAGAGTGGCCCCCGCTTGCCACAACCAGAGAAAGCCGTCGCACAGAAACGAAGACCCAACGCAGCAAAAATAAATAAATAAATAAACTCCTACCCCCAACATCTAAAAAAAAAAAAAAGAGGTAATTTGAAACTACATTAAAAAAAAAAATCAGTCAGGGCTTTCCTGGTGGTGCAGTGGTTGAGAATCTGCCTGCTAATGCAGGGGACACGGATTCGAGCCCTGGTCTGGGAGGATCCCACATGCCGCGAAGCAACTAGGCCCGTGGGCCACAACTACTGAGCCTGCGCGTCTGGAGCCTGTGCTCTGCAACAAGAGAGGCCGTGATAGTGAGGCCCGCGCACCGCGATGAAGAGTGGTCCCCGCTTGCCACAACTAGAGAAAGCCCTCGCAACAGAAACGAAGACCCAACACAGCAAAAATAATTAATAAACTCCTACCCCCAACATAAAAAAAAAAAATCAGTCAGATATTAAATGAACATAAAAACCACAAATTGTTATGAAAACAAATAAAATCTCAATTTCATTTAATTAGAAAAATAAAAATGTATTTACTAAAGAAGAAACCCTTTAAAACTTCAATTTGGTAGTATAGTTAGTTATCGGTCTTGAAAAGATGAGGCAGAAGAGAAGGGTGAAAAAGAACAAATCAGAGAGAAAAAGCAGGAAGTCAGGAAAAAATGGTCACAGACCAAGAGAGACCCAAAAGGTAAAAAAGAATAGTAGGGAAAACTGATAAGGAGGGAAATGAAAGATGTAGAGGCTTAGCAGGTTGTGTAGAATGAGATTTAGAGCATTTTAGAGCATTTTCTCTTTACTGGATAGGTCTTCCAATAAGCTATTTCAGGCATTAGCATTTCCTTAAAGGGCACATTAGCTCCTAACCCTTAACTATAAGACACACCCTTCTGGAAACCCACAGAAGACCACTGAGCAAAGAATAATCCTAAACCATGGGAGACAGTGACTAAAAAAATACAACCACAGGAATGAATAAGGAAAATTCCAATTCATATTTTCCACTATTTTACAGTGGGTGGCACATGTCTAGTAGCTGGGAAATATCAGTATGAATTCCTAATCAATCCTACTGAAATTAACAACATGTACATTATAGCCAGCCACAAGAAAAGTAAAGAATGTTCAGATGAAGGCTATCGAAAAAGTCAACTGGAAAATCACGTTTACATTTCACTTGTCAATAAAACTTGAGGATCACCATGTGAAGGATTTCACCCCACTCCTCACTCCCAATAGCAAGGGTACAAACTAAAAAGAAGTGAAATTCAAGTTAAGGTAGCTGGAAAAAAATATGCCTGTGTTTGCCTACACATGCTAGCACATTTTTAAATGCTACAGATTTAACTACAAACAAATAAAAAGCAAACAACACACATTATATACTATTTTGAAACATCTAATGATCTTTTATATTTTAACCAATCTCTATGCCATACTCAGTGACATTAATCTTATTTCACTCACTCATTCATTCATTCATGTACTTATTGAACACCTAATATAATATGCCAAGAAATTTATAGATGCTAAAGCAAGTTGGATGTCACTCTTGTGCTCAAAAAAACTCACCCTCGCATGGGGAGAAAAGACTCCACTAACAGCTCTATACCGCATACTCGTGTATCTCTCCTACCTGGGTAGTCTTGCATTGTTACCCCACCCTCCAACCCCATATCTTGGGTATTCTTTGGAATTCCACCTTCATCTGCTGGGTCCAGGGAGACAGCAAAGAAATAGGATCAAGCCCTTGAGAACACCAGGTTTTACACATAACATACAATGAATCAAAAATCTTGAAGTCATCCTTGACCTCTCTTTTCCCAACATCAAGTCTAACTTCAAATTTTTCTTTTGACTCCTTCTCTCCCTTATCAATCATAAGGCTGCTGTCTTCATTTAAACCCTTAATAGCTAAGAATAAGCCTCTTACTTGACCTCTTTACCCCATTCGATTCCATATTAGCTCTGCTATAATCAGAATTATCTTTCTAAAAACTTTTAATGGCTCTTCATTTCCTGATCTAAGCTCCTTACCATAAAAAGTTCTTCAAAATCTGACACCTGGATCCCCAATGTCTACTTTATATTAGGCAAATTATAGATCTGGTTTGGATCTTGTAATCATCGAAAAACAATTTCTGGATTACTGGAAACAAAGTTCTTAGACAATATGTAACAATTCTTTACTAATATTTTTAGGCATGACAGAAGTAATGTAAGTTCTAAATAATCTAGAAATAATCCGTACAGAGGCTGGAACAACTGGGCCTGTTGGCTAGAGACATACATTCAGGAAACTGCCAAAAGTCAATTGGGAAAGAGTGAGTCGATTGCTTCTCCTTCTCTTGGATATTACTACCTTTAAAACAGGAGGCAGGTGCGGGTAGGCAGAGACAGAATCTTCAAGACTACAGTATCATAAGTAAGTACTCCCGGGTACACTATTTCCAGGCACTATTAATTAATGGCAATGACCCACAGAAGAGCTTAAAAAAAAAAATCCAGGACAGTATCCAGAGACAATTTATGCTGTCCTTCCTGTTATCAATGTGCTAGGAAGATTACATACTTTCTCCTATTTAAAGCTCAAAACAACCCAATATTACTATCCAGTTTCATAGATGAGGAAATCTTAGGGCTAAGATGAGAATCCCAGTCTAACTGAAAGCTCATGTTCTTTCCAATGTAGCAAGTGAGGTACACAGAAATTCACATATTTGCTCCTTATTGCCAACAGATGTCACTTTTAAACCACAGCCATCTTGTGGCTTTGTGCAAACTATTGAGATCTCACTCTAAATAGTATCATTACACAAGAGCTTTTCTGTTAAGTGAAATTATTTTTATCTCTCAAACTTGGCAAATAAAGTGTGTGGTGGTTACTGGAGAGAAAGACCTGATAGAGAGGGAAAACAGTGAATAGAACAGAATCACATAGTGATACCAGGGTGAGACACTAAGGACTGCCTTCAGCTGCATAGAAAGTCAAATACCCAGAGGTGGGAGTGGGAAAGACTGACCAAGAGGTAGTCAAGAAGGCACCTGAGCTAGCAAAATGTCCCAAGGAAACCTTTCCTATATGGAAAAGACCAAAAGGAGCGATAGCCCCACAGGGCAAATGAATCGCTTGAGATTGGCAGACTAAAAGAGCAAACACCTGAATGCTGGGGGTCTAGATGTAGGAAGAATTTCTGAAGGGCCAGAAACTTGAGGGATCATTTGATGAGCTTCTCTCCTTATAGGCATAAAAGAGAGACTGTACCACCTTGAAGGCACAAAATACATGATATAGATATAACTGTGAAAGAAAAAGAACAAGAGGAAGCAGCTTTTAAAAGGAACCAGAGGCGGCTTCCCTGGTGGCGCAGTGGTTGAGAGTCCGCCTGCCGATGCAGGGGACATGGGTTCGTGCCCCGGTCCGGGAGGATCCCACATGCCGCGGAGCGGCTAGGCCCCTGAGCCATGGGCGCTGGGCCTGCGCGTCGGGCGCAGGATCCCACATGCCGCGGAGCGGCTAGGCCCATGAGCCATGGCCGCTGAGCCTGCGCGTCTGGAGCCTGTGCTCCGCAACGGGAGAGGCCACAACAGTGAGAGGCCAGTGTACCCCCCCCCCAAAAAAAAAAGGAACCAGAGGGATGAAAAGGAACCTCCTGCAAATGCAGCCGAGAGAATTGATCATGTGAGCCTCATGCAGATAACAATTATTTAAATTTGGATTAAAAAATTTTTTAATTGTTTTATAGCATTTTTTGGAAAGTGTCCCAAAGCATACAGTAGTAAAAAAAAAAGAGCTTACTCTTGAAAAACTCCAACTGGAAGGGAACAGAACCATGAGATCAGCTTGAAGTTTTTATGCTGAGAGCCCTCCCTACCCCCTACAAATATGGTGAAGGCAGCCACACAGCTCAAAGTGGTAGAGAAAATAATTCAGGACTGGAAGTGCAGCTGGAAATTTAAAGCAGACATACTGGGAATGAAAGAACCACAGAAGCATAAAAATCTGAGCATAAACTCTGTTCAGTTAAATTACACACGCATGGGGGGAGACCCCAGGTAGCCCCTACGGTAGATTATAGAAGAATTGAAAGCTACATGGTGTAAGATCTATGAGTTTGATGCTTTTTAAACTGAATGCATTCCCCAACCATACAGCCCAAGCAGCAGGAAGCTGAAGACCTTACTGGCTTGGGATGTCAGAGAGCAGAGACCACTACTGAAAGACAAAATAGATACTAGGAGGGAATCCCCAGAAGTACAGGAGCCACAAGGCAGATCAGCTCCAAAATCTGAGTATAATCTCTGCCCAAATTTTTGGCTGACCACCAAATTACACAGGTGCAGGAGAACCCTAACCCTTACCCCACTCCCCAGGAGACCAAGCTAAAAAAACAAGTAGCTGGAAGAAAAGAACTGAGCACAAATATCAGCTGTCTCATACTGTGTAGGAAACAAAGTTTGCAGATTGAGTCCAGGCAAGTTAATGGTCCACTAGAACAAAAACTCCCTGGGCTTCCCTGGTGGCACAGTGGTTAAGAATCCTCCTGCCAATGCAGGGGACACAGGTTCAAGCCCTTGTCCGGGAAGATTCCACATGCCGCAGAGCAACTAAGCCCATGTGCCACAACTACTGAGCCTGTACTCTAGAGCCCGCAAGCCACAACTACTGAGCCCACGTGCCACAACTACTGAAGCCCGCGCACAGAGCCCGCGCTCCGCAACAAGAGAAGCCACCACAATGAGAAGCCCACGTGCTGCAACAAAGAGTACCCCCCGCTCGCTGCCAACTAGGGAAAGCCCATGCACAGCAAGAAGACACAATGCAGCCAAAAATAAATAAATTAAATAAATAAATTTTTAAAATATATATTAAAAAAAAAAAAACAACCCTGACAATCCTCACAAGAACACCAAAAATTTCAACCAAAAAATTATGAGATCCAAAGAAACAAAACAGTAAAAAGGCAGTCAATGGAAACTGACTCCAAGTAGGTCCAGATGTAGGATTTAGCAAATAAGGACTTCAAAGCACATATTATAAATACACTTAAACAATTACAGGAAAGTATATTCAAAGCATAAAACAAGAAAATGGTCTTAATGAGTGGCAGAAAGGGAATCTCAATAGAGAAGTGAAAACAAAAAATGAAAGCTCAGCTCTAGCTGAAAAGAACTAAAATGAAAAATCCATTAGATGGACACAATAGCAGATGAAATGACCAAAAAAAAAAAAAAAATCAAGGAACTTGAAAACAGAGCATCAGAAATTACCCAACCCATAGAATAAACAGAAAGATTAAAAAAAAACAACAGCTCTGCAGACACAGATGGGACAGCATCTAATGATACAACATATAAGTAACTGGAGTCACTACTAATACACTCAACAAAATGGAATCTCAAAAGCATTATGATAAGTGAAAGAAGCAAGACTTAAAGGTTCCATACCATATGATTTCATTTATATAACACTGTCAGAAAGACAAAACTGTCGGGATTACAGATAGAGCAGCAAGAGGTTAGAGCTGGGGTAATAGCACAAGGTAATTTTGGAGGGTGATGAAACTATCCTGTATCTGGATTGTGGTGGTGGTGGTAGTTACACAATTGTATGCCTCTGTCCAAACTCCTAAGAATGGTACACCAGAAAGAGAATTTTATTGCACTGAAATTTTAAAACAAAAAAACAGCAGTAGAGGTGTTTAATAAATATTTACAAATGTCAAACATATTAGCATGATATAATTAAACCACTTTTGGATCAAAACCCCCACATCACACTGCCCCCCTTACCATCCCAAGCATACTTAATCAACAGCCACCCTCCCACTGCCATAAATGACACAAATTTTTTTTTTTTTTTTTTTGCGGTACGCAGGCCTCTCACTGCTGTGGCCTCTCCCGTTGCGGAGCACTGGCTCCGGACGCGCAGCCTCAGCGGCCATGGCTCACAGGCCCAGCCGCTCCGCGGCATGTGGGATCTTCCCAGACCGGGGCATGAACCTGTATCCCCTGCACTGGCAGGCGGACTCCCAACCACTGCGCCACCAGGGAAGCCCCCTTCAGTTATTTTTATCAGAATATTTTTGCTGTATCCGAGAAACTTAAAATTTTTTAATTTTTTCTCTCATTTGGACATAACAACCTTGCTACATAACAAATTACCACAAACCCAGTGGTTTACAATACCGTATACTATCTTAGTTTCTGTGGGTTAGGAATCCGGCATAGTTTAGCTGGGTCCTCTACAAGGCTACATCAAGGTGTCAACCATAATTACATCCTCATTTGGAGGCTCAATTGGGGAAGGATCCACTTCCAAGCTTACTGAGATTGTAACAATTCATTTCCTTATGGCAGTAGGAGTCAAAGCCAATGATGTAGATAGTAAGTCTGCTAGCCAAATGGAGTCTTACGTAACATAACTAGGAAAGTAACATTCCATTACCTTTAGCATATTCTCTTGGTTAGAAGGAAGTCACAAATTCTGCTCACACTCAAGGCGAGGGGATTATACAAAGGCATGAACACCAGGAGGCAGGGATCATGGGAACTACTTTAGGGTCTGTCTATCTTATTGTCCAACACATTCTGCCTAGGTACGACACTGAAAGTTTAAGATTCTGCTCAGCCCTTGTTCTAATTATACATACCACTATACTAACACACACACACAAAACACATACATCTCTTTTATCTCCTTGACTTCACAGCACTATTTGTCACAGCAAAAACCTAAAACCAATCTAAATGTTCGCCAGAAATGAATTGGTTAAAAATCTGCACAGTAGGGCTTCCCTGGTGGCTCAGTGGTTGAGAGTCCGCCTGCCAATGCAGGGGACATGGGTTCGGGCCCCAGTCCGGGAAGATCCCATATGCCACGGAGTGGCTAGGCCCGTGAGCCATGGCCGCTGAGCCTGCGCGTCTGGAGCCTGTGCTCCGCAACGGGAGAGGCCACAACAGTGAGAGGCCTGCGTACCTTAAAAAAAAAAAAAGAGGGAACGTAACAAATATCCCTGGAAACATTTTTAAAGATATTATCAAATGACTCCTGATATTCCCCCCAAAATTCCTCAAAGCTGCCTAAATCTCATAGAAGCACTTTCAAATGTCAAGACTTATATTTTTCTTATTTGCTGCAGTTAAAATAAGGCAAGTAAATAAAGCTGAGAACTTTATTCAGGATATTTTTATATCCTGATTATATCAATTAGATTATATCTGACTAAATTTTATGTAACTAGCTCCAGGATATCAAATTCAATTGACCTATGCTTTCATTCAAAATCTATTCATTGAGTACTTAGTACCTTTTCAGGCATTCTGCTAACTGCTAGGGATACACTAACAAACAGATTTAATAAAACTGCATGAATTTTCCATTAAAAGTAGGGTACTTTGTTTACTTGAAGGAATTCCTTATCAAATCCACCAAAATGTAAGACTTCCAAAGTCAGCTAATATTCAGCCCTTGATCTTCCAGAGGTGACCTGGAGATAAAATCTCTGAGTTCATTGATTTTATTACTTTTATAGAATTTCTACTGAAATTCTGCTGATTTCTTGTTTAAGACATTAACACTTCAAGAACCATTTCATTTATTCCCCCCCCACCTTAAACAGCTCAATGTTTGAAAATCTTTCCCTATCTTAGGCATCTTCTAAATACCTACATTACATAATTAGCATTATAATGGACTAGATGCTGTTTATAGTGCTAAATTCTTAAAACTCACTAAAAGGCATATATGATTTTTTTAATTTTCTAAGAAAACTTAATGTTTTATTTTCTATGCGTATGTCCCTATTTTTCCTTCTCTTCTATGACTAACTAGTATTGCCTTCAAAACCGGAAACATCTTAGTTGAAGCAAATCACCTTGACGTAAAATTTAATATAGGCAAATCTCCAATAAGCTGATGAAGTGCCTAAATCAAAGGAGATTACATTCAACTCCTAAGAACCAGCACCCTTTGAACAAAGTCAGACTCAATGTTTTCTTTTTCCCTCTAAGATGCTTTTTTAATAAGTTATATTATATTTTTCATATAACTTTTAATATGCTGTTGCATTTTGACCCATTCATTATCCCATTACCTCCCATTCCTTTCAGATTTTTGCTTGTTTACCTGCCCTCAATTCAATAGGCTAGAAAAGGACCTAAGTATGATTCAAGTTCTAGACTGAAGTATTGCCCAACAGAACTTTGTCTGATAATGGAAATGTTCTACATCTGCACTGTCCAAAAAGTAGTCACTGGCTACATGCAGCTTAAAACACTTGAAATGTACAATTGATGAAATGAATTTTCCATTTTAATTCACTTAAATTTGAATAGCCATATGTGGCTGTTACTACCATAAATGGTAGAATAATAAGCAATGACCAATACATATCAGAATGGGTTCCTGAACAATAAGGTCAAGCCATCCTCCTTTGGAAAGGTTACAGACTGGTGGTTAGGTATGAGATATGCCTCAGCACTAAATGAACTATACCAAAATATGCAGTGAGATTTTTCAAGCAGGATAGAGGTAAAGGAGCTAGATGCTAGTATCTAATTCAGGAAGCCTTGGATAATAAGGTGGATTTTCATATACACTTTCTATGCTAATCCATATATCAAGCCTACAAGACACAAGAGGTATCCTCTATTATATAAAGATGATCTCTTTTTAAAAACTGAGAAACTGGCTTAAAGGAATTATGTTACTTGCCTATGTCACATAGCTAATAAATAAACTAGGACTCAAATACACATCTGTACAGTCAAATTCAGTGCTTCTTCCACCATACTATACTGTCTCTCAAGTTTAACACACAACCCATCAAAACGCTATGTCCAGAAAATAAAAAGTGCTAGTGGTCACATTTCAAATCATTAAGAGACAGATAGCGAGATGATAGATTCAAGGTTAGATAGAGAGGTTCTAAAAAACTGGTCAATGGCTTCCCTGGTGGCGCAGTGGTTGAGAGTCCACCTGCCAATGCAGGGGATACGGGTTCGTGCCCCGGTACGGGAAGATCCCACATACCGTGGAGCGGCTGGGCCCGTGAGCCATGGCCGCTGGGCCTGCGCGTCCGGAGCCTGTGCTCCGCAACGGAAGAGGCCACAACAGTGAGAGGCCCGTGTACCGCAAAAAACAAAACAAAACAAAAAACTGGTCAACTATTTCAGCAGAAGATCCTTTCCTTCCTCACATATTATCCCTCCCAAATTCCACATTATTAAAAAAAATCAAAGTAGAACACAAAACCATAAAGAATTAAGAAAAAAATATAAATGAACATTTATGTGACTCTCAGAATAAAGAAGGAATTTCTAAGCCTCAAATCAGAGGGAAAAAAATATGAGAAACAGGAACGTGCAGTCAGACACTTTATGCTCACATTTGCAACAAAGACTAGTGAAAACTTCATCAGGGATCAGAATTGGGACTGCAGACCACTTTCAAAAAGCATTATGTTAGACTACATAAAAATTCAAACTATAAAAGATAAATGAAAAGCTATAAAAATATATATAACAAATAGATAAGATTTTAATCTTAAATATAAGGAATATTTATAAATCCATATTAAAAAAATCTGAACACTGTGATGGAAAAACATGCAGAGTTCATTAAGTTAGCAATTTACAAAAAGAATGCTGGCTGCCAAAAAGGGGAAAAGAGGAAATATTCAACCTCACTAGTAATATAAGAAACCCAAGTTAAATCTGAGATGTTTAACTGATCAAATTGTCAAAGATTTCTTGGTTTGTTTTCATGATAACCAGTGATGGCTAAAGAACAGGGGAAAAGGCTACTCAGGCTTGTGGGAATATAAACTGTAAAACCTGGAGGGTGTCACACATTTTAACACAAGAATCCCACTTTCAAATTTTTATCCTGAGAAATATGTTTATCAAAGAATTTACAGTGGAAGGGGAAGGAGAGGGAAAGGCGGAAGGGGAGGAGGAAGGGAATGTTCATTTTTAAATCTAGTTATGTATTTGTTATATTATTTTAATTTCTCAAAATAAAAAATTTAAGTCATTACATACAGAATGATCCCAATTGTGTGTGTGTGTATGCATGTCTATGTGTATACATGTGTTTATGACTGGAAGCAATTATCATTGGGTCATGGGATTAAGATGCCATTTTCTTCTTTGCTTTTTGGTGACTGCCCCAAATTGCATGCAATGCATTGCATGTTCATATTCAGAAAGATATTACCCCAAAAAATCTACTTTTATAAGTAATTTTTCAAAGTACTCATAAAACAATTTCAAAACCAACAAGTATTCAAGGCTACTGTTAAAAAGTATCATTCACTAGGGAAGCAAAGATGATCAAAGATGTCATACCACTCTTATTCTAAAATATGACACTTTTTCCCGTTCTTAAGGTTTTCAATTCAACTAACTTGAGTAGCTGCACATACATATATATAAACAATGCACATACATGTATATAAATAGTACTATGTATATATTACACATACACAAAAAATGAAAACGAAAAAGAGATTGAGTTAAAAAAAAAGTATAAATGGAAGTTCTGCTGTTTTCTTCATATGGTACAATAAATAAGTTTTATCAAACTCAGGTAATAAGGCCTAATCTGCAGTTTAGTTATCTCTTCCAAACACTAGAGTATTAATGATTTTAAAATACTTTCAGTATTACAGTTTTATAACTTCACTAGTCTCTAATAACTAAATATTCTCTCTTTGAAAAGAGAAACTCAGGCAATTTGAAATATTCAACAAGAAGAAAATAATAGTGTCCTACAGTTACCCATCTTACAGGAACTTAAGGAAAATTCTAAATTAACAAATTAGGAGCCAAAAGGACAGAGCAGACTGCATTGCTTGCTCTCAAGATGTGAGAAAAATAAAATTCAATCCTGCATTGTATAAAGCAAACTGCCCTGAATGAAATAATTACCTTTAAAATAATTCAGCACTATTTGCATGACCATCTAAGAATGAGAAAAGTATAAAAACATTTTGTTGCACAATTATGCCCCTGAGATACTTCCTCAGGTATCTGAGCTTTTAAATTTACTTTTAACGTAGTCCACAAATAGAAAACTCAGGATAATTTTCTATTCATCTGCTACCAGCAATGATAGTCAAAGATCTTAAAGAAAAATAATCCAAATGAATAAAAATAACAAATGTTTCAGAGCTGATAACAGTATCCCAATAGATGATTTTTAAAATGTCATGCCATTTCTCTCTACAATATATTCTCTTTTCGCTTTTCTCTACTGTTCCACCTGGCATTCAAATTACAGAGAATAGAGGAGATGGCCAAGATGGTATAGTAGGAAGACCCTGAACTCATCTCCATCCACGGACACACCAAAATTACAACTACTTACAGAGCAACTATCTATAAGAACAACCTGAAGATTAGCAAAAAAGATTTTCCAAAACTAAAGACATAAAGGAACCACATGAGAGGGGTAGGAGGGGCGGAGACACGATATTGTCAGGACCCACATCACTCAGTCAGCAACCCACAAATGGGAGGAATATCACAACTGGTCCTCCCCAAGGAGCAATGGGTCCAAGCCCCACAGCAGGTTCCCCAGTCCAAGGGGTTGTGCACCAGGAAACAAGCCCCCAGAGTGTCTAGCTTTGAAAACAGGAGAGCTTATATTTGGGAGGGTGGGAGGTGGGGAAGGGGTGTTAGGAAACTGAGACTCTGCTCTTAAAGGGAACACACATAATCTCAACGTGCTCCAAGTCCCAGACCAGAGGCAATAGTTTGAAAGGAGCTTGGGCAAGACCCACTTGCTGATCTTGGAGAGCCTCCCAGAGAGGTAGGAGGCAAATGGGACACACCTTGGGGGAGGAAATGATGGAAAAAGCCATTTTGTGGAGCTTGTTCTACCATGATAACACCACTACAGACAAGCTCCATCTTGGAATCCTCCCTCTAGCCGACTAGTGCCAGGGACCCAACACAACGCTCCAATGAGCCAGCACCAGCCTTGTGCCCACCAGGCCCTGCAGAGAGCCACACAAGAAGCCTACCCTGCCCTCCAGGAGGCTTGCAGCCACCACATAAGGCACAGCTAACTGGACAGGGGACAGCCTTGCCTACCAGCACACTCACAGTACTCAGCCCCAGCACAACATAAAGGTTCATGCAGCCTACATAAGAGGCACCTCTAGAGTATACAGCTCTGGTGACCAGAGTGGAGTGTGCTGCTGGGCCCCATAGGACATCTCCTACATGAGGCCACTTCAAGATCAAGAAACATAAGCAACCTACCTAATACACTGAAAGAAATACAGCGATTTGGCCAAATGAGGAGATAGAGGAATATATTCCAAATGAATGAACAAGACGTAGCCTCAGAAAAAGAACTAAATGAAGTGAAGACAAACAATCTACCCGATAAAGAGTTCAAGGTAGGTAGTGATCATAAAGATACTCAACAAACTCAGGAGAAGAATGAATGAACATGGTGAGAAGCTGAAAATAGCTGGAAAATACAAAGAACCAAACAGATAGCTGGAAAATACAAAGAAGAACCAAACAGATACAATAAAGTGAAATAAGAAATACACTACAAGAAATCAACAGTACATTAGATCATACAGCGGAACAGATCAGCAATCTGGAAGACAGAGTACTGGAAATCACCCATGCTGAAGAGAAAAAAACAAAAGAGAATTTTTAAAAATAAGGATAGTTTAAGAGACCTCTGGGACAACATAAAGCATACTCCAGAAGGAGAAGAGGGAGAGAAAGGGGGCAGAGAACTTACTTGAAGACATAATAGCTGAAAATTTCCCTAACCTAGGAAAGGAAAAGACATTCAGGTTCAGGAAGCACAGAAAGTCCCAAACAAGATGAACCCAAAGATGTCCACACCAAAACAAAGTATAATTAAAATGGCAAAAGTTAAAGACAGAGAATCTTAAAGGCAGTGAAAGAAAAGCCAGCTAGTTACATACAAGGAACTCCCAAAAGACTATCAGCTTTTCAGAAGAAGCTGCAGGCCAGAAGGGAGTGGCCTGATATATTCAAAGTGATGAAAGAAAAAAACCTAGAACCAAGAATACTCTATCCAGCAAGGTTATCATTCAGATTTGAAGCAGAAACAGACTTTTATAGACCAGCAAAACCTAAATGAGGTCGGCATCACTAAACCAGCTTTACAAGAAATGTTGAAAGAACTTCTCTAAACAGAAAAGGCCGCTAGAAATATGAAAATTATGAAAGGAAAAATATCACTTGTAGAGGCAAACATACAGTAAAGGTGATAGATCAACCATTATGAAGCTAATAGGAAGGCTAAAGACAAAAGTAATAATATATATCCATAATAAGACACAACAACAAAAAGATTTTAAATATGATGTGAAAAATATTAAATGTGCAGGGAGTAAAAATTTAGGGTGGTTAGAATCTGTTCAAAATTAAGAGCTCTATCAACTTAAAACAATCACATACGTGTGTGTGTGTGCGCGCACGTGCATATAGCTATTTGTTAACCTCATGGTAACCACAAACCAAAAACCTATAATAGATACATACACAAAAAAGAATAAAATTAAAACATAACACTAAAGACAGTCATCAAATCACAAGGGAAGAAAGCAAAAGAAGAGAAGAACTACAAAAGCAAACAGCAAAGAATTAAAATGGAAAAAGTATATACCTATCAGTAATTAATGTAAATGGACTAAATGCTCCAATCAAAAGACAGTAGCTGAACAGATTTAAAAAAAAAAAAAAAAAAGAAAAAACCATATATATGCTTCCTACAAGAGACTCACTTCAGATTTAAAGTTATATACAGACTGATATTGAGGGGATGGAAAAAGGTATTCCATGCAAGTGGCAAGGAAAAGAAAGCTGGAGTATCAATACTTATATCAGACAAAATAGACTTTAAAACAAAGACTGTAACAAGAGTAAAAGAAGGACATTATATAATGATAAACAGATCAAGCCAACAAGAGGATATAACAATTGTAAATATATATGCACCCAACACAGGAGCACCTAAATACATAAAAGAAATATTAACAAACATAAACGGAGAAACTGACACTAATACAATAACAGTAGCAAACTTTCACACCTCACTTACATCAATGGACAGATCATCCAGACAGAAAATCAATAAGGAAACATTGGCCTTAAATAACACATTAGACCAGATGAATTTAATAGATATGTATAGAACATTTCATCCAAAACCAGCAGAATACACATTCTTTTTAGTGCAAATGGACGTATCAGAAGCTAGGCCACAGAACAAGCCTCAATAAATTTAAGAATACTGAAATTATATTAAGTATCTTTTCTGGAAACAGTATGAGACTAGAAACAAACTACAAGAAAAAGACTACAAAAGACACAAACATGTGGAGGCTAAAAAAACATGCTCCTAAACGACCAATGGTTTACTGAGGAAATCAGAGAGGAAATCAAAAAATACCTGGAAACAAATGAAAATGGAAATACAACAATCCACATCTCTGGGACACATCGAAAGCAGTTCTATGAAAGAAGCTTGTAGTGATACAAGCCTACCTCAGGAAACAAGAAAACTCTCAAATAAACAACCTAACCTTACACCTAAAGGAACTAGAAAAAGCAGAACAAACCCGAAATTAGTAGAAGGAAAGAAAACGTAAATATCAGAGCAGAAGTAAATGAAGTAGAGACTAAAAAAATTAAAAATTTTAAAAAGGTAAACACCAATGAAATTACGAGTTCTTTGAAACGATAAACAAAACTGATAAACTTTTAACCAGACTCATCAAGAAAGAGAGGGCCCAAATAAATAAAATCAGAAATGAAAGAAATAAAATCAGAAATGACACCACAGAAACACTAAGGATCGTAAGAGATTACTAAGAACAAATATATGTCAATAAAATGGACAATCTAGGAGAAATGGATAAATTCCTAGAAACATAAAAATCTCCCAAAAATGAATCAGGAAGAAATAAAAAAAATATGAACAGACCAATTACCAGTAATGAAATTGAATCAATTAAAAAAAACAAAAACTCCCAACAAACAAAAGTCCAGGACCAGACAGCTTTACAGGTGGATTCCACAAAACATTTAAAGAAGAGTTAACACTCATCCTTCCTAAACTATTACAAAAAAATTGAAGAGGGAGGAATGCTTCCTAACTCATTGTACAAGGCGGGTATCACCCTGATACCAAAACCATGCAAAGATACCACAAAGTAAATTACATGCCAGTATCTCTGATGAACACAGATGCAAAAATCCTCAACAAAACATGAGGAAACTGAATTCAACAACACATAAAAAGGATCATATACCATGATCAAGTGGGATTTATCCCAGGGATGCAAGGATTTTTCAATAAACGCAAATCAAAGTGATACACCACAGTAACAAGCTGAAAAATAAAAATCATATTATCATCTCAATAGATGCAGAAAAAGCCTGTGACAAATTTCAAATCCATTTATGATAACAACTCTCAACAAAGTGGATATAGAGGGAACATACCTCAACATATTAAAGGCCATATATTACAAAACCACAGCCAACACCATACTCAACAGTGAAGAGCTGAAAGCACTTCGTCTAAAATCAGGAACAAGACAAGGATGCCCACTCTCGCACTTTTATTCAACATAGTGTTGGCAATCCTAGCCATAGCAACCAGACAAGAAAAAGAATTAAAAGGAATCCAAATTAGAAAGGAAGAAATAAAACTGTCCCAGTTTACAGATGACATGTTACTAAGTATAGAAAATCCTAAATACATTACTAAAAACCACTAAACTAATAAATTCAGTAAAGTTGCAAGATACAAAATCAGTATACAGAAATCTGGTGCATTTCTATACACTAACAATAAACTATCAGAAAAACATATTAAGAAAACAATCTCATTAACAACTGGATCAAACAGAATAAAATAACTAAGAATACATCTAAGGAGATAAGAGACCTGGACCCAGAAAACTATAAGACATTGATGAAGAAAACTGAAGACAACGCAAACGAATGGAAAGATTTACAATGCTCATAGAAGAATTAATATTGTTAAAATGACCATATTACCCAAGGCAGTCTAAATCAAAATACCAATGGCATTTTTCACAGAACTAGAATTAATAATTCTAAAATTTGCATGGAAACAAAAGATCCCAAATAGCCAACAATCCTGAGAAAGAAGAACAAAGCTGGAATATCATGCACCCTGATTTCAAACTACACTACAAATCAAAACAGACACACAGATCAATAAACAGAATACAGAACCCAGAAATGGACTCACACTTATATGGTCAATTAATCTACAACAAATGAGGCAAGAATATACAATGAGTAAAAGGCAGCCTCTTCAATAAATGGTGTTGGGAGAACTGGACAGCTACATACAGACAATCAAAGTGTACTAATTTCTCATAGCATATACAAAGACAAACTCCAAATGGAATAAAGACTTAAATATAAGACCTGAAACTATAAAACTCCTAGAAGAAAACATAGGCAGTAAGCTCTCTGACATAAGTCTTAGCAATATTTTCTTGGATCTGTCTCCTCAGGCAAGAGAAACTAAAGAAAAATAAACAAATACGACTACATCAAACTAAAAAGCTTTTGTACAGCAAAGGAAACTATCAACAAACTGAAAAGGCTGCCTACTGAATGGGAGAAGATATTTGCAAACAACATATCCAACAATGGGTTAATATTCAAAATATACAAAGAATTCATACAACTCAACATCAAAAAAACAAACCACCCAATTAAAAAATAGGCAGAGGACCTAGACATCTTCCCAAGGAAGACATACAGCTGGCCAACAGATACATGAAAAGATCACTAATCATATTAAAACCACAATGAGATACCACCTCACAACTGTAAGAATGGCTATCATCAACAAAACAATAAATAACAAGTATTGGCAAGGATGGAGAAAAGGGAACCCTTGTGCATTGTTGGTGGAAATGTAAACTGGTACAGCCAGAAGGGAAAACAGTATAGAGGTTTCTCAAAAAATTAAAAATAGAACTGCCATATGATCCAGCAATTTAACTTCTGGGTATTTACCTGAAGAAGACAAAAACACCAATTTGAAAAAATATGTGCACCCTATGTTCACTGAAGCATTATTTACAATAGCCAAGGTATGGAAGCAACCTAAGTGCCCATCAATAGATGAATGGATAAAGAAGATGTGGTATATAAATACAGCGGAATATTTTTCAGCCATTAAAAAAAAAAAAAGAAACCTTGCCATTTGCAACAACATGGATGGATCTAGAGGGTATTATACTATATGAAATAAGTTAAATACCATACGATCTCACTTATATGTGGAATCTAAAAAACAAAGAAAACAAAACAAAATGAAAACAGACTCACAGATACAGGGAACAAACAGGTGGTATCCAGATGGGAGACAGGCGGGGGGTTGAAATAGGTGAAGGGGATTAAGAGGTACAACCCTCCGGTTATGAAACAAGCCACAGGGATGTAATATACAGCATAAGGATATGGTCAGTACTATTATACAGTAAGTTTTATTGGGACAGATAGTTAATGGACTTATTGTCATTTCACAATGTATGCAAATGTCAAATCACTATGTAGTATACCTGAAATTAACATAATACTGTACATCAATTATATTTCAATTTTTAAAAGATTACTAGAATAACAGATATCAGTCAATGGATAGTCAATGCCAACATGAAAAGCAAAAAAGAGATTCCTACTATTCATTGTGAACTAGGATAAAAAAAAAAGAAAAAAACTTTTGTAATTTCCAGTGGAAGAGTCATATTGTCAAGGCTGTAAATAGCCATTTGAATTTGTTCCCTACAAATGACATAGCTAGATGTAAATGTAAATTCCCCTGATGTGTCTTAAGATCACCAGACAGTATGCTATTTTCTGAGCATAAACACAGTACAAAGTGCTAATAAGTTATATTCACTTTACTATTTACGTAGCACTTGTGTATATTTTATTTCATTTCATTCTTAAACTCCTGACAATTGTGTTCTATCTCCATTTTTCATGTGAGCCAACAACAGCTCAGAGTAGTTAAGTAACTTATGTCATAGATCTACCAGTCGGCTTTAAACACAGATCTAAGTGATCCCAAATAAGGTATTCCAAGTATGATTACAATGAAAAGAAAAGTATGATTACAATGTTAAATGACCTTAGAAAAGTGTTATTCATAGTTTCTAATCAAGTACTTCAATTAGTACTTCACTATGACAGACTCTCACCCTCAACCAAATAACAAATGTTAATTTCAGTTCATGATGAAAAGTACTAATAGACCATTCATTTCAACTACAAAGATAAAAATTACCATGTAATCAGATAGCTTACATTTTTAAACAGAAAAATATAATTAAACTATTAATTAGGATTTTAAAAGATGCTTTTATTGGCAGATACCTTTTAGCATCTTACAAATCTTCAGAAATCTTCTGTGACATAAGGTCACATATTCCACATAAAATCTTTCCTCTTTAATGTCAAGTTTCTACTATTTCAAGTATTTTAGCTCATTGTATTCTCACTGCCTACATCGAACATTTACCAACCTCTTAATCCTCTCCCAAAGAGCATCTCTTTGAATTCTGATTGCTTACCTTCCATCTCTGAGCTCTAGATTGCTACCTGCTTAACAAGGCAGGTCTCAGTTTCAAGATGCCAAAGTAAACCAGAGCAAGACACAGCAGGGAAATGCAACATTAGATTAAACCCTAATAAACATTCTATCCAAGAGGAGACAAGATTTCAAAATAGTTCTTCCATTAATGAGCATTCTTCTCCCTTATTGTGGGTTTATAACCAACAAAGAAACAAACAAAGGAGTCAGACAAAGATAAAAATATAGCTGAAATCAGTGGCCAAAAAAGCTACCTATTAACTTCAATTGTAAATTAAACTGAGAACTGTATACGTTTCATTTCCTTCTCCCTCATAGGGTCCAGCCTGCTCAGATAAATCCACCCTACAGGGGAGTAGAGAATGTTATGTCCTAAGAATTGAGAGCTCTAAAAACAGAACCAGATGTCACTGATCAAAAGCATACTCAATTCCTTCTCCAGTCCTCACCTAATCCTTCCTTGAGAGGGCATCTCACTCGAGTTGAAAGAAGGGGGAAAGCTACTTCCAAGAGAACTTCCTTACTTTACAAGTCATGTAGAAACATGGGGAGAGGAAAATGATGGTTCTTCCTTCAACAAACATAATCTCCAAAAATACATAACAGATTCTTCAGGATGCTTTTTAAACTCTCAAAGAGGAACACCTCACAGAATACACATCTTCTCTTGTTTCACTTCCCACACCAGAGAGATGCAGGGATTGGGTGAAGAGGTATTAGACTAACTTGACCTAAGAAGACTGGGCTAAAAGTAAGAAAACTAAGTCTGCAAACTCCCAAAGTAGTCCTGATTAAAAACCAATATTCTATTTCTGTTACTCTAGGAGGTGGGTCAACAGATGAATGGATAAAGATGTGGTGCATATATACAATGGAATATTACTCGGCCATAAAAAGGAATGAAATTGAGTTATTTGTAGTGAGGTGAATGGACCCAGAATCTGCCATACAGAGTGAAGTGAGAAAGAGAAAAACAAATACCGTATGCTAATGCATATATATGGAATCTAAAAAAAAAAAGGTACTGATGAACCTAGTTGCAGGGCAGGAATAAAGAGGTAGACATAGAGGATCACAGAGGATGGACTTGAGGACATGGGGTGGGAGGGGGAAGCTGAGGCAAAGTGAGAGTAGCAACGACATATATACACTACCGAATGTAAAATAGTTGGCTGGTGGGAAGCAGCGGCATAGCACAGGGAGATCGGCTCCGTGCTTTGCCATGACCTAGGGGTGGGGTAGGGAGGATGGGAGGAAGGCTCAAGAGGGAGGATATGAGAACATGTGTATGCATGTGGCTGATTCGCTTTGTTATACAACAGAAACTAACACAGTATTGTGAAGCAATTATACTCCAAGAAAGATTAAAAAAACCAATATTCTATGTAGTCTTTGCATAAGTTATGATAAATTTAGTTGTAAAAGGCAGAGCTCTTTGTAAAACTGCACGGTAGACTAAGTGGTACTTGACCATTTCTATCTTCCTTTTTCAAACTCTCTCCCTCACCTAGCCTCCTTTCTCACCCTTACTCCCATTGAAGACCTTCACCTTGCCTTCTATAAGCCGAAGATTCACTTCTTTCCTAGGACTGACCTCTAAACTCCCATTCCCCACAGCCCAACTGAGTATGAATCAGATTATGTGATTAAAGTACTTCCCACTAATGGGTAAATGTGGTTTAATCCACGGGGTTCAATTCCACAAATATCATTAAGCTCGCCTATGTATAAGGCACTGTGTTTAATCAAAGTACCTATTCTTCTTACAAGAAAAACTAGCTAACTCAAATCAATCTTGTAATGGACGAAGTAAAAGAGAAACACATGAGTGCTTGCTTCACCTCACTTTCCCCTTCCCATTTCTTCCCATCTCGATGCCCCTCCCCCCTACCCCATCGGCCACGGAATAAAATCCAAGGAATCAATATTGCTTCCAATAAAAGTCAATGATTGGGAAGACACAGTGGGATGGTACAGCAAACAATAAACATTCAAAACCATAGATGAGTCAGTAGAGTTCTCCTAGATTTATTTTACATATTAATCGCAAATACAATAAAGGGCTTCTCAATAAATCAATTCCCTTACAAGATACCTTTGCTTTGCTCAGAACCCTCAGTTATTAAACCATATATACTGAGAGGGTTTTTCCTCAGTTATTTCCACAGTTAAAATACTACTAAGTATCAGGTCAACCTGCCCTACCATATTTAAAGGCTATTAAACTTGGCTATTAAACTCACCTGTTTTCAATTACAGTTGACATTTTCCCCCAAGTACTCCTAGGTTTGAAATTCCAAACTAATTGGCATACTTACTTTAAATCTTTTTTTTCCAGTTGTAAAATTTATTAATTCTTACTCATAACACAGGTCCAAACTTGGAGAGCAGGATACAACTACTGACAGGTTTGGGTTTGCTTGGGCCACGTGAAGTTATTTTTAACTGTTTCAAGTAGTTGTCAATATTTTTAAAAGTCAGGAGAACTGCAAGCAAAAATTTAGATTTCCTGTGTTCTCTTGAGAAGGCTGAAGACTGGGCCCATATTCATTATGGCACTGATCAGGTGAACGTGAGAAATGGATATCCCTCTTAGATGAGGCATAAACTCTTTAGTGTATTTCACTCATTTTTATTTTCATATACCTAGTATATGGACGCATGTGAGTTTGCTGTTCATAACCTATTCCTTTGAAAGGTGCATAATATTTTCCAGATCACTTCAACACTTCTATAAGTCACCTAATGTAAAAAGCCACAAAGCAGGACATACTGGTTTGTAACTTCATGGTTAATAATAAAAAATTTTCACAAGGCTTAGAAGAAAGGTTGAGAAAGAAAAAAATTCAGACAGGTGGGTGACATACAGAATGTAAAAAGCCCACCTGAAAGTTTTCTTGGGAGAAAAAAAAAAGGTGAAATCTCAAAAACATTGCCAAGACACTGAAAGCTTTCCTGACTTCATGGTTCCTTGCCATACTCCATGCTTCAGAACCTCCCTTCCCACTTTGTCTTTATGTGTAACAATAGCAGTTAGGTCATAAACTCTGAGAAATGTTAGGAAATTTATGAAACACATTTACACCTTCAAAAATAATTCTCCTCACACACTTTTTTAACAGTCTTTATCCACCATCAAATCCTCTCCCAAGTATTTTCTACTGCTTTCCGCTTTGTATTCTAATGACAACTACAGTCCTCATTTTCAAGGCTTGGGCTTCAGTCCTGGACCGGCTCTCCGGTACAGAAACTTTTCTGGCCGGTAATAGTTGCACTCTTTATTATATCTCTTATACCAATTTCTACAATCTATTTCATTCAAAATTTATCTGTAACTCCTCCTCTAAAGTCTTGATCAAATTGTAGGGGGGGGGGTGTACCCAGTTGTCCAAAGAAAATCAATATACTGTCATTTTTCTCTGATATTAATTTAAATAAAAAGCATGAAGACTCTTCAAGATTAAAAAACATTTAAGTAAATTTTATATGCTAAGTGCATAAAGCGACAAGCGAGTGATGCTCTATCTTTAGCATGTCTGGACTAGTGACTTCTCATCATGAACTCAAAACACTGAGGAGAAAGATTAGTAGGAAATCTGTGAAGCCCAGTGATGGTCACATTGCGCCCATACTAACAAATTACTAAGTGATGTCTCACCTCCCTGCACCCCATTCCCGAGGATAAAGGGTGTTAGGAGACTTGAATCTGAAAAATAAAAAAATAAGCAGCTTTTCTGTGCAAGTTTGGGGTAAACAAAGCGTTACCGCACGTGATACCGTTACAGCATAAAACGACGCAACACCTTATTGGGGTCTTCTCACTCCTCTTCACCCAAAGCAAGACTCGGGCCACCTTAGCTCCTATTGTGATGCACCCTCCTCAGGACCTCGCGGCGTTAACCCAGGATGACAGAAAAGGGGCGGCGCACACTGTTCCTCTGCCCTGGGAAGGAGGGTTGAGGGTATCGCCTTCATCTCTGGGGAAAGGCCTCAGGACTCCCAACCCAAAAACAGCACCTCCGAAACCCAACTCCCTTCCCTGCCTCTCCGAACTGGGCGCCAGCGGCCAGAGCCCAGAACCTCACCCACGGTCCCCTAGCAGGGTCCGGGACGTCCAGACCACCACCAGAGCAGTCCGGCTCTCAAGCCCAAACTCGCCCTCCGCCCCCACCAAAGGCCAGCCTCCAGCACCGCCCCCACCGAGTTCTCCAGCTGAGTCCAGTCACCCTCGAACCTGTAGTCCCCCTTGAGTGTCCAGGCACAGGCCGGGGCCAGCTACACCTCCGCTTCCCCCTCAACTGGATCCCTCCGGAGGTGTCTGAGGCAGCGGACGCTGAAGCAGCTGCTGCTACAAGAGCCGCCCCGTCAGGTTACAGGCCGGCTCCTAGGCTGCTTCTCGCGAGATCCCGCGGTTCGAAAAGGCGAGATTAGCTGAGTTCTCGCGAGAATGGTGGCTCACCTCGCAGGAGTTGGGCGGGGCGCGGAGAGGGCGGGCAGTTGAGGGAGTGGCTGCATGGGGTGGGCGTTGAGCCTGGGGGCAGGCGCCGCAGAGTGTAAGGCGCGGGTCCTCACAGACGTCAGGTCGGGATCAACAGCGAGCCTCGAACCTGAGTGGCTGCGAGCAGTTATCCCCCAAATCTTTGAATCCCACGTTTTTCCTTGATTTACTGTCACCGTTAGAAAAAAGCGGACAGCGTCTCCAGCCCAGAGTTGGAGAATACCTCAAGGACGCTGAGTTTACTCAAGGAAAGCGTTTCCCTCAACTGAGCGAACTCCAAACTCGCCTTTGGCGGCTCAGCTGGCGGGTATTAACCCGCCTGGGTTCAGGAAAGGCGGTCCTCGTGAGGGCCACCTTCTATTTCCTAGCGTCAGCAGCTGTTTGTTTTTAAACGCTGGGTTGGCGGGAACCGGTGTGCCATCTGGAGCTCTTGCAGTTGGGCCCCTGTGGAACGTCGACAATAACTGGATGGGGTATTATTGCTCCTTGTGGCAGAAGGTCGCCAGTCATAGAGTTTCAGTCACTCAGCTTTACTGAGCCTACTGTGTGTTACATGCTGGACTACACAAACAGAAAAATGAAAGACACAGTCCCCAACCTCGAAGCTCACACCCTGGGGGCGAGACCCACCCGAAAACAGATAATCCTGTTACACTGTGATAAAGGCCGAGCTGTGAGCTGAGAGGGAGGAACCAGCTCGGCCCGCCATGTTGAGGAAGCCTCCACCAGGGAGTGACATTTGAGCTGAATCTTGAAGGATGAGTAAGAGTTCCCCAGTTTTGAGAAGAGTGGGAGGAGCGCTGCAAGCAGAGGAAGCCAAAAGGAAGAGGACCTGGTTTGAGTAATTTGCTATGAAAACAGATTTTGCCAGAAAGAACTTTGCTGAAAAGCTTTTAATCACTGTTGAGTTGGGGAGAGAAAACTCCCTGGCTTCTACATGTGCTAACCAAAATGTTTTTCAAACCAGTGTTTATGCTAAGGAGATGAGCAGTTGAGCTGCACAGTAGAGGATAGTGAACATCCTCGTCCTCATCTAAGGACACTACATGTGAGAGACCTAAGGGAAACACATTTTTGTCGTAGTATCCCAAGTTATTATCATTGCTACATTCTGCTAAAGTGGAAATCTTTGAAGATTTCTAAGACAGAAGAAGAATCTAATAGTTTTGTAATACAGGTGTATCTCATGGAGAAACTTCAAGAAAACCCTCAGGCAACAAAATAACAAAAACTCCATTGGCCTTATGTATTATCATAGCTTTCTTCTTTAAGATAAGATCAAGAGAAGTAGTTCTATAGTCCAAGTTTTAGTGAGGTCTGTCAAAGAGGAATTATTTCCCTATATCAAAATAGAAGCTATCATTTCCTAAAGAGACACCCTGATATTCTACTATAGGATTTCTGCCAATCTCCCTTTAGACATATTATTTTCATATTATTATGAATATGTATACTATAGCGACATCTGGCTCACCATACTAATAGAAAAAACAATAGGTCATAAACAAATACTGAATCATTACGTTGTACACCTGAAAATAATATAATGTATGTCAATTATACCTCAATTTTTTTAAAAATTAAAAATTTTAGAAAAAGTAGTTCAAACTCTGTTGTGAGCTAGTCAGGTGCTCTGCTTAGCATAATTCACACATTCTATTCCAAGTTCTAGGAATTTTCCAGGAAACATTGGAAGAATTAGTGCAAGATTTCAGATGAAGTATGGAAACTTTATTCCATGCTGGAATCTGGTCAAATCATTTAAACTTGCTTTGAGGGGCCTATAGTTCATTTTATTCTGTTATTCTTTTTTTTTTTTAATTTTTTTTGGCTGCATTGGGTCTTCATTGCTGCACAAGCTTTCTCTAGTTGCAGCTAGCGGGGGCTTGCTCTTGGTTGCAGTGCGCGGGCTTCTCATTGCAGTGGTTTCTCTTGTTGCAGAGCATGGGCTCTAGGCATGTGGGCTTCAGTAGTTGTGGCACGTGGGCTCACTAGTTGTGGCTCACGGGCTCTAGAGCGCAGGCTCAGTAGTTGTGGCGCATGGGCTTAGTTGCTCCGTGGCATGTGGGATCTTCCCAGACCAGGGCTCAAACCCGTGTCCCCTGCGTTGGCAGCAGGTTCTTAACCACTGCGCCACCAGGGAAGCCCTATTCTGTTATTCTTGAAAGAATGAAAGGAAGAAGGAAGGGAAGAAAGAAAGAAAGAGAAAGAAAGAAAGAAAGAAAAGAAAGAAAGAAAGAAAGAAAGAAAGAAAGAAAGAAAAGAAAGAAAGAAAAAGAAAAGAAAGGAAGAAAGAAAGAATAGTAAAGCTATCACTGTCATTCACTTAAAAAAATTAACCTTTCAAATATTAATTTGGGAGCATGGTAGCAGCTATACATCTAGTAGGTAATGCCATTGATCACAGACTGCTTTGCACAATAATTTATAAATGCTAGCTCACTGAATGAGCTAAGGTACAGATCCTTAATGCAAGTCTTCCTTCCACAATATCAATCCATGTATCAAAGAGGTCAAAACAGAAATAAAGAGAAGTTTCATAGAGAAACAATGAATGAACAAGTTCTTTTGGTTGTCTATATTATTGTACTTCATAGCATGCTAACACAAGATTGTTTCAAAGCAGAGGATAAGATGGACCTCTGGTTAAATACTTGTTCAAAGAATTAAATGATAAGCCACATACCCAGAATCCTATTTAACTTTAAAGCCTGGGATTTCTTTGTACTATGGTTTGAGCACATTCACCTAATGTCAGGAACAGGAAAATCATACACACAAAAAAAAGTATATCCCTATTCAGCAAATATATGTATTGATCAAGTCCCTGTGTAAGAATACTAGGGGAGATACAGACATTATTAATATACAGGTTCTACTGAAAAAAAATAAGATGTGTAATTAAACAACAAAAGGAAAACAAGTCAGGTCATACAGAGATAGAGATAATATGCTATGGGAGGTCAGCGATAGGAAAGATTACTACCAACTGAAGATATGAAGAAGGTGCAGAAACAGGAGAGGAAAGGAAGGTTGTTTGATCTGGAGGTCTTAAAGAATAGATAGGAGTCTGGCTTGAAGCTATAATAGGAAAGGGCATTCCTATGGAAAGATCAACAAAGGTATGTATTTAAATAGCTAAACTCAGTATTTTGTAAGGGCAACAATAAGCGATTAAAAAGAAAGACTACAGGACTTCCCTCATGGTCCAGTGGTTAAGACTCCATGCTCTCAATGCAGGGGGCCCGGGTTCCATCCCTGGTCAGGGAACTAGATCCCACATGCGCAACTAAAAGATCCCACACGCTGCAACTAAAGATCCCACTGCGTCAACGAAGATCCTGCATGCTGCAACTAAGACCCAGCACAGCCAAATGAATAAATAAATATTTTTTAAAATGAATAGGAAGATTGAAATTGGGACAAAAAGATCTTGGATATTAGATTAAAGTAGGAGTCTGTACACTTTTTCTGTAACTTGTTAGCTTGCAATAGAGTGAAATCTCAGACTTTTTACAGCTTTTGACAAATGCTTTTAGGCTTTTTTTGTGTAAATTGACAAGGTGATGTATGTATAAATGTAAAAGTTCTATAGAATAGCCAAAAAGAATTATGAAAAAGAAGTACAAAGTTGAAGAACTTAACACTTCAAGATTTCAAAACTTACTACAATGCTATAGGAATCAATATGGTGTGGTATTCAACACTGTAAATCAACTATACTCCAATAAAAATTTTTTAAAAAGATGGTGTGGTATTGGCAATAAGCTAAGCATATAGATCAATGGAATAGAATTGAGAGTCCAGAAACCTTACATTTATGGTTGATTTTCAGCAAATGTGCCAAGACAATTCACTTCAGTGAGGAAAAGATAGTCTTTTTAAAAACAGGGTGTGTGGTGCCAGGACAATTGGATGTCTGTATGGAAAGAAAAAAAAAAAAAGATAAAACAAACAAAAACTTAGATCTTCTCCTCACAAAGAAATTAACTTTAAATGGAACATAGACCTAAATATAAGAACTAAAACTATAAATTTGCTTAAAAAAATTAGAGGAGAAAATCTTCATGACTTTGGGTTAGGCAAAGAGTTCCTAGATATGACACCAAAAGCACAAGGCATAAATGAAAAAATTGATAAATTGGGCTTCATTAAAATGGAAACGTTTTGAGTTTATGCTTCAAAAGACAGTATTAAGAGAATGAGGGCTTCCCTGGTGGCGCAGTGGTTGCGCGTCCGCCTGCCAATGCGGGGGAGCCGGGTTCGCGCCCCGGTCCGGGAGGATCCCACGTGCCGCGGAGCGGCTGGGCCCGTGAGCCGTGGCCGCTGGGCCTGCGCGTCCGGAGCCTGTGCTCCGCAACGGGAGAGGCCACGGCAGAGGGAGGCCCGCATACCACCAAAAAAAAAAAAAAAAGAGAATGAAAAGACAAACCATAGACAAAGAAAAATGTTTGCAAATCATACAGAGGACTTGTACCCATAATACATAAAGAACTCTTACAACTCAATAATAAATAAGACAAACAACCCAATCAAAAAATGGCAAAAGATTTGCAAAGACATTTATAGGAAGACATACAAATAGCTGATTAGCACAGGAAAAGGTGCTCAATGTCATTAGTGATTAAGTAAATGTAAATTAAAACCACAATGAAATACCACTTCACACCCACTAGAATGGATGTAATAAAACATCAGACAATAACAAGTGTAGATGAAGATAGGGAGAAGTTAGAGCCCTCATACAGTGCTGGCATGCACATAAAATATTACAGCCACTTTGGAAAACAGATTGTTAGATTTTTTTAAGTAAAATATAAAGCTATGATACTATACAGCAAATAGCAAAAAAAATAATAATAACTGAATTTTAAAATGGGCAAAGGACTTGAATAGACATACAAATTTGGGAACATTCCTGGGTTCTCTATTCTGTTTCATTGATCTATGTGTCTGTTTTTTGTGCCAGTATCATACTGTTTTAATTGCTGTAGCTTTGTAGGGAGTGATACCTCCAGCTTTGTTCTTTCTCAGAATGTTTTGGCTATTTGGGATCTTTTGTGTTTCCATACAAATTTTAGAATTGTTAGTTCTAGTTCTATGAAAAATGCCATTGCTATTTTGATAGGGATTGTACTGAATCTATAGATTGCCTTGGGTAGTAAGTTCATTTCAACAATAATTATCCTTCAAATCTATGAGCACAGTATTCTTTCCATTTGATTGTGTCATCAGTTTCTTTCAACATTGTCTTACAGTTTTCTGAGTACAGGACTCTTACCTCCTTGTTTAGATTTATTCTCAGATGTTTTATTGTTTATTTTATTGTTTTTGATGTGGTTGTGAATGGGATTGTTTTCCTAATTTCTCTTTTTGATAGTTCATTGTTAGTGTATAGAAATGCAACAGATTTCTGTATACTAATTTTGTAAACTGCAACTTTACTGAACTCATTGATGCATTCTAGTAGTTTTTTTGGCAATGTCTTTAGGATTTTCCATGTACGGTATCATGTCACCTGCAAACAGTGACAGTTTTACTTCTTCCTTTCCAATTTCTATTCATTTTATTTCCTTTTCTTGTCTGATTGCTCTGGCTAACTAATGAGTTCTTAAGAAAGACACAAAGCAGTAAACTATAAAAGATTGAGTACTTTGACTACACTGAAATTAAGAATTCTTATTCATCAAAAGACACTATTAAGAAACTGAAAAGGCAAACCACAACACGTACAATATATTTGCAATACAGAAAACTGACAAAAACATGGTATTCAAAAATAAATAATGTTCGGCCTTCCCTAGTGGCACAGTGGATAAGAATCTGCCTGCCAATGCAAGGGACACAGGTTCGTTCCCTGGTCCGGGAAGATCCCACATGCTGCGGAGCACCTAAACCCACGTGCCACAACTACTGAGCCTGAGCTCTAGAGCCTGCAAGCCACAACTACTGAAGCCCGCATGCCACAACTACTGAAGCCTGTGTGCCTAGAGCCCGTGCTCTGCAACAAGAGAATCCACTGCAATGAGAAGCCCCTGCACTGCAACAAAGAGTAGCCCCTGCTCACCACAACTAGAGAAAGCCCGCGTGCAGCAACAAAGACAAATAGATAAATAAACAAATAGATAAATAAACAAATAAGAATTTTTAAAAATAAAAAATAAATAATGTTCATAAATCAACATCAAAAGACAAACACCCAAAAAAGAAAATGGAAAGGAGAATTGAATAGGCACTTCACAGACAAAGAAACCCAAATGGCAAATAAATATATGAAAAGACACTAAACCACACAAGTAACCTGGGAAATCAAATTAAAAGAACAATGAGATGCCCATTATATTGGTAAAATTTTGAAAGTCTTGCAATACTTGGCATTGGCAAGAATGTAGAGCAAGAGGAACTTCCAAACGTTCCTGGAGGCATGAGATATAAACTGTTACAACCACTGTGGAAAATAGGTTAGCATCTCCTAGAAAAGTTGAACATGCAATTCCATTTCTAGGTACATATCCTAAGGAAACTCTTACAGGTGTAAAAGACATCTAAAAGAACGCTCATTGTCAGTAATAGCTCAAAATTGAAAACAACCCAGATATCCATTAAGAATAAATGCATAAATAAACTGAAGTATACTTTACAATGAAATACTACACAGTTAAAATAACTACAGCTACATGCATCAATAGAGATGAATCTCACAAGTGAAAAGAACAGAATGCAAAATACTAAATATGGTAAATAATATGGTAAATTTGGACATTTTGTCCAAAACCAGACAAAAAATTTTTAAGATATATACACACACACACACACACACACACACACACACAGAATATTATATACATATATATATATATATATATATATATATATATATCAACTGTGATAGAGATGTCACCAAAACCTGTGCTTTCCTAGTATAGAGTTGTCACTGGGAAGTATCTACCCAGCCAGAGACTACATTTTTCAGCTGCCCCACCCCACCCCACTTTAAAATATTAGGTATGGTTGCATGACTATAATTAATGAAATAGGAAGAGATGATGTCACCTTTCCAGGCCTGGTCAGTAAAAACTTCCCACATGGCATTCCTACCTTTTCCACATACAGTTATCTAGAGAGGAGACAACCTTAGAGCTACCATGGTAGAAGTTGAGTCTCTGGCTACCCTATTGAATTGTTCACCTGCCCAGTAATATAACATTCCAGTAATATTATGTGAATAAGAAAGAAACTTCTATTTAATTTAGGTGGTTATATATTTGGGATCTATTTTTTACAGCAATTTGCTCACCCTAACCAATTCAGAAATGAGTACCTTTAAATGGGGTGCTGACTGGTAAAAATCTAAAAATATGGAGCAGGGGCTTAGCCATAGTGGATGGTGAGAAAATAGGTGCCACAGGCTGGAAAGACAGAGCCTGTGCTATGCAACAGCATATATTTGAAATATATATATTAGACTATCCCATCTAACCAAGGGATATTGACTTTCTATAAAGAAAAGCAAAAGAATAATGATAAACATAAAAATAAGGAAGTGAGGATGAAGGGGATATGAACAGGGAAGAGCTTACAGGAATTTCTGAGGTACTAGCAATATTCTATTTCACAATCTGAATAATTAGTCATGGGTGTTTTTTCCTTAAAAAATCTACATATATGTACAACAAATTTTTAAAAATAAATTTATTTATTTACTTATTTAGTTTTGGCTGTGTTGGGTCTTCGTTGCTGTGCGTGGGCTTTCTCTAGTTGTGGCAAGCGGGGGCTACTCTTCGTTGTGGTGCATGGGCTTCTCATCGTGGTGGCTTCTCTTGTGGAGCACGGGCTCTAGGCACAGCTCGGGCTTCAGTAGTTGTGGCGCACAGGCTCAGTAGTTGTGGCTCGCAGGTTCTAGAGCGCAGGCTCAGTCGTTGTGGCACACTGGCTTAGTTGCTCTGCGGCATGTGGGATCCTCCCGGACCAGGGTTCAAACCCGTGTCCCCTGCATTGGAAGGCAGATTCCCAACCACTGCACCACCTGGGAAGTCCTGTACAATAAATTTTGTATGTACAATAAATTTTACTATTTTAAAAAGTAAAAACACGTCAATATCAAGTAGATTTTATTCCAGGCATGCAAAAATATTTAATTTATTACATTAATGGACTAAAAGTGAAAAGTTACATATTTTTGGAGAAACAGCATTTTATAAAGTTCTTTTATAATTTCAAAAGACCCCTTACAAAACTAGTTATAGAAGGGAATGTCATCAATATGTTAAAAACCATTCTCTTGTTGAGAAATTACATACACATTCCCATTAAGGTCCAGAATACGATAAGGAAACCCAGTAACATCATTCATTAGCATGGTACTGAGGTGCCAGATACTACTATAAGAAATGAAAAAAAAAGTGTAATCACAGGGAGAAAAGAGATAAAAGTGTCATTATTTGAGATTATATGATCATCTACATAGAAAAGCAAATGTAAACAAAATATAAGCTATTAGAATTAATAAGACAGTTCAGCAAGTTTGTTGGTTATAAGAGAAAATTAGGAAAATGAACAATGTTTCTCTATACCAAAAATAACCAATTAAAAAATATAATAAACATTTAGATACCTTTCACAATAAACCATACAGAATTTAGCAATTAACAAAGGATACATAAGATTTTTCTAGAGAAAATGTTTAAACTCTATTTAAAAGGTATTAAAGGAGTTCAGAATAAGTGAAAAGGTTTACTATGTTGATGAATAGGACGATATGATAAAGATGACAATTCTTCCTAAAATTAACATAATTTTAATACAATCCCAATCAAAATTGCAGCTGGATTTTTTTAGAAGAGAACTCAACAAACTCAGTGTAAATATTGAATGGTAGAATAAAGGTCTATAAAGAAGGATGTGTGTGTGTGTGTGTGTGTGTGTGTGTGTGTGTGTGTATACTTTATACTGCAAGAACAAATACATCAATATAACAGAATAAACACATAGAACTCAAAAATAACTATGTTAGTAACATCAGCAAGATGGTGGAATAGGAAGTCCTAGGCTTTGGTTCCTCACAGAAACACTGATTTAGCAATAATATACAGAGCAAAATACCTTTATGAGAAGTCTAGGATCCAGTTAAGAAGTTGCAGCACCCCAGAGAAGCACAAAACTAATAACAGCCATATTGAAATGATGGCCATGGCAGAAAAACTCAGAAAAGAATCAACACATTTCACCTGCCTGAACTATTTCCAAGATCCCTGTTTGACATTCTGCAAACATAACTTTTGTTTCTCCTGTCTTAAGCATCAGGACAGTCTCTTCTCTTGTCCCCAGTGTCTTGACATCTCCTAGATCCAGAGGATCCAGACCAGCATGGCCCTGGGGAAACTGGTGACTGAGATCTAAGTGATGATGTCTGTGCTGAGATTCTATGTGAAAATGACTCTAGCTCTGGTTATAGCCAGTGACTTCCTCTTATTCTCTTAATGACCTGCAGAGCATTGAATATGGGTAGGTTCAGACAAGACAACCAGAGAATGCCAAAACATTTATCTCTGCTTCTTGTGTGCTGGGGTCATCCTGCTTCACCTCTGGCTGACATTATTAGGAGGTGGAAGTTGGAGAAACACTGGAATTGGCTGTGGTTGTTTGCAGGGATTCTGCATATCATGATTGCCCTTTCCTGGTACCTTCAGGTCTGGGGTTCTGGGTTGTGAGCCTCAGGAGGAGACATTAAGTCACTGCCAGTACAGAAAACCAGGACTATTCTCCACGTGAACTCAAACTTACAGAGGTGAGGATTTTTCTGGACTGGGACCTGAAAGACATTTTATTTATTTATTTATTTATTTACTTTTAAAAATTTATTTATTTATTATTTATGGCTGTGTTGGGTCTTCATTTCTGTGTGAGGGCTTTCTCTAGTTGTGGCAAGTGGGGGCCGCTCTTCATCGCGGTGTGCAGGCCTCTCACTATCGCGGCCTCTGTTGTTGCGGAGCACAGGCTCCAGACGCACAGGCTCAGCAGTTGTGGCTCACGGGCCCAGTTGCTCCGCGGCATGTGGGATCATCCCAGACCAGGGCTCGAACCCGTGTCCCCTGCATTGGCAGGCAGATTCTCAACCACTGTGCCACCAGGGAAGCCCAACCATTTTATTTTTCAATGCCTCTGATGGTTTTCATTTATACATCTTCACGAATATTGAGTTGGCCAAAAAGTTCGTTCAGTTAGTGAATACACTGTTCAAAAAGTTCTTGGTGAGAATGAAAAATGTGTCTTACCTTGCAGTCTCCTGTGCCCACCCTTTTTCCCTTGGATCTCAAGAGAAGGTGAAAATGTACAACCCATGAAGATCTGTGCCAAGAATGCTACAGATGTTGTAATTTGGCCACAGTCCTTTCAAAGAGATATGTGATGTCTTGTCCCCAAAGAAGAGCATATAGGGTGCCCCCAAGCTTTCCTGATATTACCAGGAGTTTATATGATTGAGAAAACTAAGAATTACAAAAACAAATAATTGATTTTAAAACCTAACTTAATTCTACATACTGGGCTTTGCTCAGGATGATGTTGAACTAGACCCAGGAGGCTCACAGTTTAAGGTGTTGACCTAAAATAAACTTAGTTATTTCCCCAGCAAAAGAAAAAAAAAGTTTATTTGGGATAAACAAAGAATTGCAATTCAGGGTCTGCAACCATGGAGAGCAATATGTAAGTCCTCACATGGCAAGGGAAGGAGAACTCTTTCACAGAAGGCAAAAGGATGCTGGGAGGGCTATAATAAACAAACAGTCCAGGGCTTTTCATTGGCTGAGTTGTTGCCAGGAAAGAAGAGGAGGACTTTCTTCTTCCAGTTGGGCCCTACTTTGGTAGCAGGGCATGAGAGCTCCCTCTTCTGGTTTCCTGACTACTTGAGGTTTCTGTTTATTAATTTTTTACATTTCCCTCTTTTAATCAAGATCTTTCTATGAAAGTATCACTGATCGAGTCAGGTTTTCTCGTTTCAGCAGCTCCCTGTCCCTCAATGCCAGGAAGGACTCTTCCTGGGTATAATGTCTCACATCAGAGGGAAAGAACACAGAGTGGAAACCTATTGAAGTCACATTTGAGTAACAAGGAGGGTAAGAGAGAGAACTCCCAGGCACTTTTAATTTAAAGTTTTTATATTATCAAGATATCAGGCATTGGAGATCACCTGAAGCATTACGTCATCATCAACGGTTTGGCAGACAAACTTCCGACAGGCCTGGTCCAGAGATCTTTGGAAAGCTATCTCATCAGATATTGTCTGCTTCAATTCCAGGAGATCTTTACTTTCAGGTCACTAGATAATGTGCAGTTCCAGTCAGTGTTTGGTGTTTTCTTTAGGTGTGTCACATGTTCTCAGAGTCTATTCCCTGGAGTTTGGCAGCACAGGATTAGTTTGCAGTACCTGATAGGGGCCTTTCCAGCAAGGTTGAAGAGAGTCTTTCTGGAGGTGCATTTTCCAATTGACAAAATCTCCAGTTTGCAGGGTAGGATGCTTAAGGTCTTCCTCTCCCGAGAATGCACTGTGAAAAGATTGCTCTATCAAACATAGTTATTTGTAGTAGAAGCAATTAGACCTTTGCAATATTGGAGTATCATTTCTTTCATCTCTTGTGGGTCAAAAGAGGCAGGAGCCAAGTACACTGGGCATCCTCTGACTATCCCAAAGGGTGAGAGTTTATGAGTTCCAAAAGAGGTAGGTCTGAGATTTAGAAGGACCACCAGCAATACTTTTGGCCAAGGTATTTGGAAGGCCTCTACAAATTTTGTCAGTTGACTCAATAATGCTGTGTACCTTCAACTAAACCAGAGGATTGAAGGTGATAAACACATTGAAATTGTTGTAAAACCAGCCAAACAGAGCAGACTGGTTGAAGTACATGAACAGTAAAAATGGGTTCCTTGATCATTATGAAGTTTAAGAGGAGTCCCCCAGGTAAGGGTAATCATATCCAAAAGGACTTTAGCCACAGAACAGGCAGTAGTCCGTCAGTCCAGTGTGAAAGCATATAGACCATGACTAAAACATATGTATATCCATGAGATGGGGGAGGTTGTATGAAACCCATTGGCCAGAACTCAAACGGTCCATGAGGCAGTTTAAAATGTCTGAGAGCAGTACAAACAGGCTTCCTGGGTTGTATTTAGAACAAGTGGGACAAGTGAGGTAGGCACTATTTTGTGACTTTGTTCATGTTTCTCCACCAATACTGACTCATGAATGCTGTCATTTTATGAATAGACCAGTGGTTTAATGCATGTACAGTGGTTAGCAATGGGATTTTTAGAGTTTCTGGTAGGACTAGAATGTTGTTTGGTTTGAATCAGAGCTTTCTCTTTTTTTCAAACCAACAATTGTGAATTTTCAACCTTGTTTTTTCTTTTCTGAGGCCAACTGTTGGGCTTCTCTAGCCAGTTTTTCTAACTCATCATTTGGAGAAATATCTCTTTGGACCATGACAGAGGTCTGATTGCTCTTGGTTCCTTTAAGGGCAGCATTCCTTGTGGAAATTCCAGCATGGTGATTTACCTTCCAGGAGTCAAGTTTAGAATGCCCTGGAATCTTGGGACTTCCCTTGTAGTCCAGTGGGTAAGACTCCGAGCTCCCAATGCAGGGGGCCTGGGTTTGATCCCTGGTCGGGGAACTAGATCCCGCATGCATGACGCAACTAAGAGTCCACATGCCGCAACTAAGAAGCCTGCATGCTGCAACTAAAAGACCCCGTGTGCCACAGCTAAGACCTGGCACAGCCAAAATAAATTTTAAAAAAAATAGAATGCTCTGGAATCTTAATAACAGCTAAAGTGGTGGGTAAAAGCGTTACATCCAACAATTCCTGAACAAAGGGGCCATTTAAAATTTTATATCTGCTGGAAGAGATGAAGCCACATTGCTTGTAAAACATTCCAAAATCATGAACTACTCTGAAAGCATATCTGTTATCAGTATATATATTGAAGTTTTGCCCTTGACTAAACTACAAGCCTGTGTAACAGTGTATAATTCAGGCTGTTGGGCCAAAGTAGTCATAGGTATAGATGCTGCCTCATCAGTATCAAAAGGAGTTGCAATAGACTGAACAGCACAGTATTTGCCACTGTCACCTTTTAAATAAGAACCATCAGTGAACCAAGAAAAGCCAGTGTTACCCAGAGGAATTGCCTGTAGATTATCACCAGGAGTCAGGAGGTGATCCATCAGTGTTAGGCAGTCATGAGAGATGTCATTGGTGATGGTGGGAAGGAGAGTACCAGGATTAAAGTTATTACACTGTAAAAGAGTTACGTGAGGAGTGGTTAACAAAAGGGCTTCATAGGAGTTGAGGGGGCTCACTGAGAAAGGTTGAGTGCGATGAGAATTGGGGAGGCCTTCTACTGCATGAGGTATAAAAATGGGTAATGGGGGGCTTCCCTGGTGGCGCAGTGGTTGAGAGTCCGCCTGCCGACGCAGGGGACACGGGTTTGTGCCCCGGTCCGGGAAGATCCCACATGCCGCGGAGCGGCTGGGCCCGTGAGCCATGGCCGCTGAGTCTGTGCGTCTGGAGCCTGTGCTCCGCAACGGGAGAGGCCACAACAGTGAGAGGCCCGCGTACAGCAAAAAAAAAAAAAAACATGGGTAATGGGGATCCCACAATAACTTTCTTGGTGGCCTTAACCAAAAGGGCAGAGACGGTAATTGTTCTAAGGCAAGAAGGGTATCTCCATGCCACAGGGTCCAGTTATTGGCTATAATACCCTATGGGTCAATGGTGGTCCCAGTGTTTTGGGGTGAGTACCCCCAAGGCATTCCCTTCCTTTTCATATACAAAAGGAAAAAGAGAATTTGATAACTGGGATGTCCAAACACAGGCAGGTTCATCAAACTCTCCTTTAAGGCCTTAAAAGCTATGTTGTCTGGTTCTTCCCATCAAATTGGATTGGAGTTGTTATTGCTTAGTAAAACATACAGAGTTTTGGCCATAAAAGAGAAATTTGGAATCCAATTTTGGCAACAAACAACTAGCAGTTGGCACTTAGTTTTGGGTTTTTGGAAACTTAGGACACCACGAAGTCTATCTGGATCTGGGTGTGGCCCTTGTTCTGATATCAGATGCCCTAAATATGAAACCTGGGTTTGGGCAAACTGAATTTTTTCCTTGACAATGTTATGTCTCTTTAAGGCTAAAAGCTTTGACATATGGATGCTGTCTTCCGGTGAAGAGGCTTGAGAAGGAGAGCACAGAGATTTCCTTCACATGTTACAACAAAATTGAACTTCTAGGGAACTTTTTATCACCTGGATAAGCCTTCAGGATTTGTGAGAAATAAGTAAGGGCTGAGGCGTTACTGCCCATGTGGATTGTTTTTCTTCCCAAGTGAAGTAAAAAAGGTATTGGCTAGGGGACTTCCCTGGTGGCACAGTGGTTAAGAATCTGCCTGCCAACACAGGGGACACGGGTTCAATCCCTGGTCTGGGAAGAACCCATATGCCGCGGATCAACTAAGCCCGTGCACCACAACTACTGAGCCTGCACTCTAGAGCCTACAAGCCACAACTACTGAGCTCACACGTCGCAACTACTGAAGCTCACACGCTCTAGTGCCTGCGTGCTGCAACTACTGAGCCTGTATGCTGCAACTACTGAAGCCCACACGCCTGTATCCTGTGCTCCACGACAAGAGATGCCACTGCAACGAGAAGCCCACGCATTGCAATGAAGAGTAGCTCCCTCTCGCCACAACTAGAGAAAGCCCGCGCACAGCAACAAAGACCCGATGCAGCTAAAAATTAAAAAAAAAAAAAGGTATTGGCTAGTTTCATCAACTGGAATACTAAAGAATGTACTGCATAAATCAATTACAGTAAAGAAATTGCTTCCAGTGGGAGTGGATATTAGTAATGGATATTAGGAACAACAGGGTGTTGAGGGATAACAATGTTGTTTATTGCTCAAAGGTCCTGGACAAGCATCCACCCTTGGCCCTTAGGTTTTCTCACTAGCAAACTGGGAGTATTGCAGGGGCTACTGCAAGGGATAATGATGCCTTGGCCCTTGTAATCTTCTATTATGGGCTTTATGCTTTGAAGAGATTCTTTCCTATAGAATATTGATTAATTCTGAGCAGAGGTTTTGAGAGATCTATTTGAATCTTGATGGGAGGTGTGCTGTGAATTTTGCCAATATCAGTTGGAGATTTTGCCCATAACAAAGATGGTAGCTGAATCGATAGGGACGAATTATCAGTGTTTCCAGAATCAGCTCTAGAATCATTAGAGATGGAGCAAATAAAAGATGTCAAGGGGTCATTTAATTCACCTGGTTTGTTACTTCAATGACTACTCTCAAGTTCTAGAATTATTTCTATCTTTGCAATTCTTTTTTTTTTTTTTTTTTTTTTTTGCCACACTGTGTGGCTTGTGGGATCTTTGTTCCCTGACCAAGGCCCTTGGTAGTGAAAGCGTGGAGTCCTAACCACTGGCCTGCCTGGGAATTCCCTTTATGATTTTTTTTTCTCCCTTTGGAAGTAAGAAATTCCAGCATGATACTTCTCTAAGAAGTCTCAGCCTGATAGACGGATGGGGTTGAGGAACTAAGGAGAAAAAGGTATGTATCACTCAAAGGGCCAAACAAAAGGAAATAGGTTCAGGGACAGGCATCTCTTGAGGTTGATTAGAGATCCCCAGTATTTGAACTGTTTTAGTACTTCGAGGCAGGGGCTATTTCATAGTAGTGGAGTCAAGCACCGAGAGTGTGGCTCTCGTGTCAGTTAGGACTGGAAGAGATTCATACTCAATCTGGAGAGACGTTTCTCCAAGCAGATTAAGAGGGATGATTGGGAAGAGCCCCTGTAGTTTCTCAGAGCCCCATCATTGAGAATTGAGAGGACGTTGGAAAGGCTTGTAAGAGGGCTGAAGGTGCCTAAAGCACTTAAAGGCATGACAATCTCTTTTCCAGTGTCCTAGCTTTTTGCAATAATAGCAGAAACTAGGAGGGTTTTGTTTTTGTTTAGCGGTTTTTATTTGCTGGAGTTGAAGAATTTTAGTGTGGTTTTTTTGGTTTTGTTTTTTGGGGGTTTTTTTGGCCACTCCACGCAGCTTGTGGGATCTTAGTTCCCTGACCAGGATCGAACCTGGGCCATGGCAGTGGAAGCGTGGAGTCCTAACCACTGGACAGCCAGGGAATTCCCTAGTGGTCTTTCTTTTAGGTGAATCATCTAGAGTGCAAGAGAGCAAGTTTGTCAGATTAACTAAGTCTGGAGTGGACATATTTTCCCATTCCATCCTGATCCTTTTTACTAGAAGGGAAAGGTTCTGGTTCAGCCCATTAATAAACATAGAGTTAACAGCTACCCAGGTGGAATAAACATCTGAAGGAAGACCAGAATTTTCTTTAAAAGTAATCTGAAGTCAATTGTAATAGTCACGAACAGATTCATCTGATTTTTTTTGTGCAAACCTAAATTTTGCTGCAATCAACAGGCTTTGGAAAAGGCCTAGGAGTTGCTCCATGAAGTTGCCTAGCAACTGTCCAAGGTTGATTGTATAATAAGTTAGCAAGCTGGTCTCCCAGTTGTGATTCGAGAGACTTTCAGGATTTTCCCAATTAGCAGTTTTCATGCAGTGCTGGACCGGGCCTTTACCAACAAGCATGTGATTTAAATCAGAGAAACAAGGTTGACAAGTTTGAAAGACTATATTAAATTCCTCAGCAAATCTGTGAAGATCTTCGGTTACTTTGGGAAAATATTTGACTGTGGCTCGCAGTTTAGCTTTAGTCCAGGGAATATAAGAAATTCAGGGTTTAGCCTCTGGATCCTCAGAAGGCTTAATTTTAAGGGGACAGGTTCTGATAAGTTCAGACGAAAAAGGAGTGGGGAGGGTTTCAAAGAAATATGAAAGTTCAGCGAGAGAATTAGTACGGGGGAGCTGAGGGTGTGGAGGAGGTGTGGGTATAGAAGTATAGAAGGGAAGGAGGAAGATGGCGCCGGAGGTGAAGCCTGAGCATAATGAGCCAAGGAAGAGGAGAATGAGGCTTCGGAAGCCGTTTCATCTTTCTTTAATTGCTTGTTTGCCTCAGTTAATCTTAAAATCCTATTTTGCAGAGAGGCAATTTTAGGGTCCTGGTGATATTTGGAGGCCTCAAAATACCAGTCAAAATAGGCATTTCATTCAGTTTTGGAAATCTTAGAGCTATGGTCGTCCAATTTGGTTTTAAGAAAATTGAGTCTGGAGATTTCAAAAGCTCCCCATAAAGCCCATTGATATTCTAAATTGTCTTTGGTTAAGTCAGTCTATTTTTAAATTTGTATTTGTATTTGTATTTTTTCATTTTTTGCGGTACGCGGGCCTCTCACTGTTGTGGCCTCTTCCGTTGCGGAGCACAGGCTCCGGACGCACAGGATCAGCGGCCATGGCTCACGGGTCCAGCCGCTCCGCGGCACGTGGGATCTTCCCGGACCGGGGCACGA
>NC_041229.1:67824248-67837051 GCF_002837175.3 Physeter macrocephalus
CCCCTGCATTGGCAGGCGGACTCTCAACCACTGCGCCACCAGGGAAGCCCAGTCCATTTTTTTAGAAATGCGTGTGAGGAAGGACAAATGAACAAAGTTATATTCTATTAAACACAAAAATTCTATTCCTTGCGATTTGGGGTCCAGACTAGGAATATGACCAGTGGCATTTCATTTTCTTTCCTGTAATGAAGAGGACAAGAGTAACTAGCTAGTGATGATTCGGGGACCTGGTACTTTGATAATATTTAAAGGATAATTTCAAAATATCAGAATGTTAGACCTCGGGTTAAAAAAAAATTTGTGCCGTTCTCCTTAGTCACAATCAATTTAAACATACTGGTGTTACTCATAACCAAAAGATATTTTTATAACAAGGAAGAAATACTTAACTTCATTTATTTAGAATCAATAGAAATAGAATTATTAAAAGAGCTCCTAGATGAATAAAAGTAAAATCAAAATAATCAATTAAAATTGCTGCTATCACAGCCAGCAATAGATTACACATAAACTTTGGTAATATTAGAAATATTGGCACTTAATCTTAATAGAGCTTGAAAACATTAGCAGCATGTAATGTTGTTGCCCTATGCTGTCTAGAGCAGTGCTCTGATCACATCTGTTTTCACTGGGGTTTAGCTTTAATTAATACATCCACATCAGCTTTGTCTGCTTCTCCAAGACTTTTTTGATGGCTCTCAACCAGGACATTGTCCTCCTTTTTTCGGGGTCTCTGGGAACTACCATCTCTGTAAGCTATAGAAGTTCCGAGAGCAACAAAGTTGTGCACGTCCTGCAACTTCTTACGCAGCCATTCCACTCTTTCCATGGAGCTCAGATGTTTGCCCAGGTTATGCATAAGCTGTATTTCACTCACAGATCTCTTCCTAGAGGGAACAGAATCAGAGAGGATCACTCCATTAGCTCCCCTCTTCCAAATCATAAAGCCAACCTTAAAAATCCGATTCCCATGCCCTCACCGTGCAGAACAGGCTATGGTACTTACTTAACAGACTTCCCTTCCGATCTTGCAAGAAAACAAACCGCGAACATGACAACCATTACTTTAACCATGTCTTTTGCAAACATCATCTTCACTAAAAGAAAAAGCAAAATGGAGGCATTTAAAATATTTTTAATATTCTAAACTATACAATTAAATTTATAGTAGTTTATATTTATAATCATGCAACTTTGTACAGAGTGTGACAGTAACGAATTGGATTGTTTTTCATGAGAGACTTTTGGAATCAGCCTCTTTATTTTACAGTATTTATAAGTATATATTATATACACAGATTATTAGTATATGTTATGTATACACACAATTTGACTTAGAAATTAGACAGATTAGCTTTACTTTCTTAGGTATCTTTTTGAGAGTTCTTGTGCAAGTTTTAATATATGAATTTAAGCTACATGAAGAATGAAAAACCTTACTGTTTAGAATTTCCTCCCACATTTTGTGTTATGACTAAACACACAAGAAGCTTGAAAATGGCTACTTCTTTTTATTTATTTATTTATTTATTTATTTATTTATTTATTTATTATTTTGGCTGTGCCGGGTCTTAGTTGCAGCATGCAGGATCCTCGTTGCAGCATGTGGGATCTTTAGTTGCAGCATGCGTGCAGGATCTAGTTCCCCGACCAGGGATCCAACCTGGGCCCCCTGCATTGGGAGCATGGAGTCTTACCAAATGGACCACCAGGGAAGTCCCTACTTCTTTTAATTAGGTAAATTGTCAACAGTGTTTGTTGACTTAGCGAATCTGTTTTTCATAAGTAAACTTCCTTTCAACGCAACGATAAACATAAATGCCAAATGAATAGGCTCTGATTTAGAGATTTTTACTAAATTAATACACACTTCTCCTACCATTAAAAAGAATGTGTCAAAGCATTTAAACAGCATCTAATTAATTACTTGTTATATGAATTTAGAGCTTTGACTCCATATAAAATGCTTGTCTGTATCTTATCTTTTCAGCTTATTTTATTAACAATTTTGTTTGAGTATAATTTTTAGTACTTTCCTCTTTCCCTTTTAAGCTTTTCATCTCAAAATAGAAAAGTCTTACCGTAATCTGCATTTCAACAATTGCAAAGCCTTTTATCATAGACGTGCCTTTTCTTAATACTTAACGTTCTCCGTTTTAACATACACATAGGGTGGCTATGTACTCATATTTTAAAGGGAAACTGCATCATTTAGAAGTAGCATAAGGAGCATTATAATCTACTATATTTATTTTCACTGTGCAATATAAAGCTATTGAAGGAGGAACAAATGAATATTCTTCATTTTTGGTTTGTGTTAGAAGCAATCATTGTAGCCAGAGGACAGAAGCTTTGGTGTCCTATTCTAGCTTTGTCACATTCACCTAACGCCTCTGCCTTGCTTCCTTGTTCTTAAGAGAGGGATGAAGTTCTTACAAGAATGTCATTTAAAAAGCTGAAAAATGCTTGTAAAACATCCTTAAAATTCATGTACAGTTTTCAGAATAGAAAATTAGAAAAGGCTTTATGTAAAGGGAATAAATATTCAGCAGTAAAACTGAGTTTCTCCAACTCTAGTACACAGATTGAGCTCTCTATGAGGATATTCTGGAGGAAAAATGGAATTTTAACTCAGAGAAATAAATTTACATTGATTATTTAAATCAGAATTATTCATTTCTCATTAGGCTGTTTTATTTCAAAATTTTAATAAGATACCATTAAAGCACATCATGCCAAATTTTAATTATTTTTCATGTAATTTCAGATGAGTTTATAAAAAGCAAGGCCTCTCAAAAGACTTTAATCACAAAAATAAATGATTTAACAATATTTTAGTAGCATAAATTTATTTTTTATTGCAGCATTTTTATATTAAATATCATTCAAACCCTCCCTTAACATTTTACCTTGAACGAGCAGCGTGACATTGTAGAAATAGGTACACATTAAATAATTGCCTGATCATAAAAAAGAACTCATATGAAATTTAAAAGAGAAAAGAAAGATTACTCACCACACAATGTCTTAGGACACGATCTTCTTTCAGGTGTATTAGCAGCTGATGCTTTCTCAAAGTTGAGTAAACCTGAGAAAGCTGATGGATTGAGTTGTAGACCCTTAAATGTGACTTTTATATACAGGTCTTCCACACACCAAGAGAAGCTTTTTTATTGTTACGGATGACGTCACTCCCAATTCTCTGAATTTTAACTATAGGATCAGAGCAGCACACACACTCCCATGGGGCGGTGCTCATTCCTCTTAAATTTTAGATAATTGGATATTAAAAGGAAAACAGTGTGGGGCTGGGAAAAGGATTTATGCAAAGATTTCTAACAAATAGTGAATTGTAATTCTGACTGGATTAGTGAATTTATATTACAAAAAAGACTGACTTCAGAGATTTATGGTAAAGTCATCACTTATTTGAAAGTAAAATCTGAAAATAAGTATATTTCTTATAACCAAAATATTGGCACAATTATTATGAGGATTATAATGAATCATATTACATTATGCTTACCTTACAAGCCATATTCAACCAATCCATATCATTCCTGATCATCTTTCAAAAAAATAGGTATAGTGCTTTTCTTAAAGGAAGTGTTAAAAATGTTTTGAGAATATGCTCTTAGTACATAATTAATTTGAAAGGCTTCAAAAGTGAAATTATTTTAAAATTCATTTAACTTACATTTTATCTCTTTTTATTTTAATTTGCAATAAAAACATTTGAAAAGCAGTAACTGTATGCCAGACTTTACATATATCATCCCACTAAGTCTTCACAGCAATCCTTTAAAGTAAATACTATTATCTTCACGTGAGGAAACTGAGGTTTGGAAAATGAAGAAGATGGAGTTCAACAAAGGTCTTTATGATTCCAGAGCTATTTTAATTCTTACTACCTCAGTTTCCCCTTAGAAATGTAGCCCTTCTTTGAACCCCAGTCTTCCTGACTCTAATTTGCCTAACCCTTTGCAGACTCTTTGCCGGGAGTTGGGTCTTGTTTCTCATGTTCCCCACCTGGTGATGGAGTGCCTGCTCCAAAACCTAATAGAGGCAAGATGCCACCACCTGTCTAATTTCAAATATTGCTACAGCCTTGTCCCCATCTATCAGTCAAAACCCCTTGAATCCCCTTGGTATATCTAAGGTTCGTTTAGGCAGCTTGCCTCCCAACTAAAGCCCCAGAATTGGATCAGTTCTCTTAGCTCTGCTCCTACCCAGGCTTCATGTTATCGTCTTTCCCGCTAACTCTTGCCAAGCTTTGACTCTACATCAAGTAAGAGCCAGTCCAAATTTCAAATACCTGTACAGAGGCTAGAATGAAAGATATGTGTTAGTGCTGCTCTGAGAAATCCTCTACATTGAGTAAATCTCATTTGGAGTAGCGTTCCAGGCTCCGTTTCAGAAGTCTTAGAGACAAACTGCAACATGTCTGGAGGATATGAGCCAGGTTGGTGAAAATGTTGATAAACATGACATATCAGAAGGAGTTGAATCAAACTGGAAAAGTCTGGAAAAGAAAAGACTTGGGATGATGATGTAGCTGTTTTTAATTCTTTATAGGGCTTCTATAAGGAAGAAGGAATATCTTCTGTGGTTTAAGAAGGAAGGACTGAGTCCAATGGCTAAAGATTACAGGGAGGCAGATTTGGGCTCAACTTGGATATCATAATTGTCAAAATAAAGAATCAATTACCTTCCTAAGTAGTCAGTTCCCGATCACTGGAAGTGTTCAAGTAGAAGCTGGGTGAGCATCTATCAGAGATATAATAGAGAGTCATCCAGAGCAGAGAGTTGAACTAGATAACCAAGAGGTCCCTTTCGACTAAAAAATAATCTATTGTTTTGATCCTTTAAAAGACCTCTTCTGATGCAAAGTCTAAACCTGATGTTTGTGTACAATTTTTTGTTACGTTCTGTTAAGAAGTAGAAGAACTGGAAAAACAAATGGTTTTATAAACACATTTTTTGATTGTCATTATAAAGCCATGTTTAACATTTTAATTTGGAGATTTTTCCCACTTCTTTGGGTAAGTTCGATATAATTGACAGCCTTCCAGGAGTAATGCACACTGTTTTCATTGTCTTCCTCTTATTACAATTATTTAAGAATAAACTGCCATATTGAAGATAACCACATTATTAAACTAGTTTTACAGAAAAATAAAGAAAACAGACAAAGCTTATTCATTCAAGAAGTGCATTGAGTATATACTAGATATCTGCCAGAGGCTGTGTTAATCACTAAATGATTGAGACATGATCCTTGCCCTGAAATTTGACATATAAATTGGAATATAATATAATAGGCATTATAATAGCCATATTAACAGAGGCTTATAAAAAGCACAGAGGAAGAAGTGACTAATTTCCCTGTAGTTGTTGCAAGCTGTTTTCCTGAGAAGCTTAAGTATTCTCAAGGATGAATGAGTTTTCCATCAGAGAAGGTGAGAAAGGACAAGAAGGAACAGCATGTGCAAAGGCATAGAGGCAATGAAGACTGAATACACGCTAGTGGGAGGAGAGGGGAGATGGGTAATGACCCTAAAAAAGTAAGTATGGTACAAATTATGGAAGGCTTCTGTGTGTATGCCTAGGAGTTTTATCTTGTAGTCCTCTCTAAACACATGTGTGCATTAGTAATATTTTGTGTCCTTTGGATTTTGTAAAGTACTACTTTGACCTTCCCACAAAGAAGAGACACAGCTGCCAAGATTTGGCACATAGTTTATCTGAACCATCAGCCTCTGGGACTGTAGACATTAGATAGAAGGAAACCATTTAGGAATAAGAGGGCTAAGGGCTATGTGGGCACAAGAGACTGATGTCAGAGTGACAGAAAAGAGCTGAGCAAAGCGTTTTCCTTTGAAAAGCTCAGCCTTTCTTAGCGCTCTCAAGTTCTCTGAAGCTAGGGTCAGACAACCTACTGTATTCCTCCTCACATTTGGTAAGGATAAAGTGCCATGTTTATTTCCCCTTGCATTATGGGAGGTTTAATTTGAGACTGATACTTTTTCCTTCTGTTTGCTCAATAGGAATTAGTATGGCTTTGGGGACTTAACATCAAGAAGAAACTTCCAGCGCTGGGAAATCCAGCTATAGTTCTCCTAATTCCATGTTTTGTCAACAGATTAATTGGTGACTGTCTTAACAGTTGACCTACTCTTTTGCTTTAAGCTCTCCTGTGGGTTATTGAGCTACTGAATTCTTAATCTGTCAGACACAATTTTCCTCCCTCCTACTCACCAGCCCCCAGACGTTTCTGTTGTTAGAGACAATGAGTAAAAATGTTTTAAAGGACAGCATATAATAACTGTTGAATTTTCCACTTGTTTTTTATAATATTCATTTCTTTATTTTTCTTTCTCCATAACCTTTATTGATGGATATTGCAAGTGTGGTTCTCTGATAGGCAGCGTTTAATAAGCCATTGATCTCTTTATATGTATAAGCTGTTATAAACCCTGGGATACATTATACCTGAGTAGCCCTTCAAAGATGAAATATGCAGCTACCTTCACAAATAAAATACTACTTGTTGCTTTTTGTCCATTCTATCAGTGAGCGTCCATCCCTGCCTGTATTCCTTCTCCATGTTTATGTGGAATGGAGGAGTGTTAAAATGACATGCACTGTTTCACAGTTAGAAAAAAGCATCTCTGCAGGTGGGGACTGAGGGTAAAAAGATTCTGGATGCCTGGGATGAGAGAGTCCTTCTAAATACAGCAAGGAATGTCACAGTGTAAACCAGGGTGTCACTTGGGGAAGCCTTGGGATCTTTATTGATTGAAAAGATTTCTAGTTGTGCAGATGCCTCTGTAATGTTCTCATGACATAGGTAAGCACTGGAACAAGTCCTTGAGTGTTCCTCATTCAAAAGTCCCCTGAGATTTAATTGTACCCTCTGTTTCTTAAAGAAATGGAGGTGGGTGGAAAGTAGGCTTTGAGAGTTTTCATTTTTATTTTTGGAACCATAAGGAAGTTGGACAGCCATAGCAATTTAATGAAGAAGTAAAGTCTCCCCTTTTTTTTTTTTTTTTTTTTTGCGGTACGCGGGCCTCTAACTGTTGTGGCCTCTCCCGTTGCGGAGCACAGGCTCCAGACGCGCAGGCTCAGCGGCCATGACTCACGGGCCCAGCCACTCCGCGGCATGTGGGATCCTCCCGGACCAGGGCACGAACCCATGTCCCCTGCATCGGCAGGCGGACTCTCAACCACTGCGCCACTAGGGAAGCCCCAAGTCTCACATTTTTAATGACCCTTTTCAGTGAGCTGACCAGACCACTGATGTCACCGCTAATTCTAAATATTCTTCTTTTATTGTCTCGTAAATATACTTTTCAGACCAAGTGTTCTCATTTGGAGTATAGACAGTATGTTTTCCTCAGTAAATGTGAATCTTCCCTTGGAATAGATTCTTAGTTCTGCTCCATTTTCCCTTTACCCTTGGTAGAATATTATATGAAATTTATGACATCAGAAAAAAAATACAATGTCTTTCACATCCCTTCCCAATAGTCAACTGGAGCCAATAGTCTGTGTACCTTGATTCTTTCTTTATGTTTTAAAATAGTGTGGGGAAAATAAAGCAGGACAGGGGTTATTGGTTTCCCATTAGTGAAGCTTTAAGTCAAATGATCTGGGTGCTCAGAGTCTGAGTTAGGAATGCCAGCATGTCAATCCAAATTACCATTTCAATCCAGCATAGTAAAGATTTGTTGAGCACCTAAAATCAGCCAGTCTAGAAACAGTAGCAATTTCCCTGCTCACAATCTTCTCCCTGAACTTTTTTTTCCTGTGATTTTTTTTAAGTTAGAGCATCTTAACTTTTCAGATCTCAAATACTACATCTCAAAGTAGAATACTGCCTTCCCTCCTTTTAGTTATGAGCTTTCAGAGATGAGCTATCATATGTGAAAGTGTTTTGACTGGAAATGGCATTCAAAAAATGCATGTTGAATCTAAATCTGAAAGGAAATTGTCCCTTGCCCATTCTCTCACATGCGTCCACCTCATTCCAGGAGTCCCCAGTACTAAACATGGAGAGTGTTGAGCTCCTGGGCTCAAGCTGCTCTCTTCCTCCTTCAGCCCAGCCCCCTGAAGTGCAAAGAATTCTGAGGCAGTAGGCAGTTATGGTGTTCATAAATTCCATTTTGAATTTGATAATTGCACAAAAAATTGTAAAATTTAAACTAAAACTAAGCATCTTTCTATTGTTGGTAATAAAATGTGCCGAGTGTGACTGGAGAGTGGACTCCAACGCAAGTTAAACTGATAGGCAGCCCTAGAAGCTATGTTCTTCTCACATCCACCTAGCAGCACTATGCAGTGAAACGCTCAGGACCTGAATATGGAAGATGAGGGTAAAGGTTTGGCACTTATTAGTTGCACAACCCAAGTCATTTTAGCACAGAACCTTAATTTCTACAGAAAAATAGATATGAACTACTCCACAGAGTTATTGTGAGGATCACATAGAATAATATATATGAATGCACTTCGTCAACTGCATACCTGGTATTGATTAAAATCACAACTAACAATAATAATTATTTTCATGGCTTTTCGGCCAGAACCGCCATCTTCCAGTAATTCGCCAAAATGACCAACACAAAGGGAAAGAGGAGGGGCACCCGCTACATGTTCTCTAGGTCTTTTAAAAAACACGAAGTTGTTCCTTTGGCCACATACATGCAAATCTACAAGAAAGGTGATCCTGTAGATATCAAGGGAATGGGCACTGTTCAAAAAGGAATGCCCCACAAATGTTACCATGGCAAAACTGGGACAGTCTACAATGTTACTCAGAATGCTGTTGGCATCATTGTAAACAAACAAGTTAAGGGCAAGATTCTTGCCACCAGAGAAGCACACTTTGTGAGAACCAATGGAAAGGAGTCTGAACTGTTGGAGCCCATTCCCTATGAATTCATGGCATGATGGGTGTAAAGAAAATAAAAGACCTGGACTGTAAAATAATAATATTAATAATAATTATTATTATTATTTTCATGAATCCTGTTAAGGTCATATAATTCCAATTTGTAGCTTTCTGTGTCCCCATTTTAAGCTGATTGCATGGCATTTCAAACATAGAGCTGCTCTAAAGGCTTAACCTAGAATGCTATTGACTTCATCTTTCAACAATGAAGAGAATCTTCAGCATGGCCTAACTCAACAAATTGTCCAAAAGAATGATCTAATGGGTGCAAAGAGAGGCATGAAAATGAGATTCTATATTTCCCTGCCGGGGACATTCTCCAGATGTCTAGGGCACCAGTAAAGTATGGAAAGTCACTGTGAAACAATTCCAAATACACTCATGTGGCTGGTTATTTTACAAAATCAATTAGAGGGAAGGTGATAGTGGAAAGAGCACTAGATTTGGAGTCAGAAGACCTGAGTTCAGATCCTGAAATCACTAGGGTCACCAGTTTCAATAATAAAAACACAGAATACCAGTCAACAATAATATATTCTATATTTAAAGTTTTATTAAGAGGGTAAATCTCATGTTAAGTGTTTTTTCCACAATTAAAAAAAAAAGGAATTAGGGAATTCCCTGGCGGTCCAGTGGTTAGGACTCAGCACTTTCACTGCCAAGGGCCTGGATTCAATCCCTGGTCAGGGAACCAAGATCCCTGTGTGGCTCGGCCAAAAAAAAAAAAAGAAGGAATTAAAAAAACCCCACAGGACAAGAAGTTAAATTTGAATTATTTCTAATTTCCTATGCAAATGCACACTGAGATTAAAAAAGATATTGCAAGGGAAGGGACATATGTGTAGCAAAAATTATTTGAGTTTATCTGAAGTAAATATCTGAATTCCGTACCTCTTTCTTTATTTCCCTAATGACTTGGCTTTTCTTAATAGTTCCTATTTTGTAGAATTTGCTTATCAGGTTTCTTGCAGTTACAGTCTATGTTCCAATTACATTGTCACATAGCTTCTATAGTGGCCACATCCCAATTATTTCATTCTTTTCTGGACTGAACATACATTAATGCAAAAACATGCTCAAGATTATCATATAAGCGGGTATCCTGAACATGTACTGGAATAAAATCAACTCCAAGAACTGCTCTTCAAATTTGATTTGTTGAAGCACATAATATCGTCTTTCATGGTATGAACTGTTTTTCCCTTTCTTCAGAATTACATTTCATCTCTTGATCAATGACTCTTTAAATTGTTATCCACTGACAAAAAAGAATATTGTCACCAATTCTGATTCCCCTCTTCTTCAACACTGTACATGATGATTTCACTTGTTTCCATGCTGGATAAGTATTTAGGACTATCCATGTAAAAGAATCAAATTCTTCAAGGGATGAAATCCATTGGAAAAGATAGCTATGGCAAGTGCTATAATTACTGTCCACTTCAAGTTGGAATTTTTTTTCCCATTTATGAGTAATGTTATCCCTTTTAAGAACAGGTACTTAAAGGGAAACACTTTTCATCAATTCTTTCTTATTGAACATATTTTAAAAGTTCCTATAAACAATGGAGCACTTTAATAACACTGCTGCTCTTCTTTCAATTTGCGTAATCTGACTGCCAAAGAAATATTGAAAACTGTGAACAAGAAATAAGGCTCCATTTAATGGAGTATTTAAAAAGTCAACAAGAATTTTGGGAACATTTTCTTTAAAAAGTATTTTAATGCATCAAGTAAACTGAGGATTCTTTAACTGTGTTTGTGAAAGAGAAGTCAGTGGGCTTTTAAATGTGAGAGAATTGGATAATACTGAATGCCAACAAAATTACAAAAATCATTTAATCATCCAGTTTGAACAGGATAAATATTGAACTATGTTTTGTTTTTGTTTTTGTTTTGCGGTACATGGGCCTCTCACTGTTGTGGCCTCTCCCGTTGTGGAGCACAGGCTCTGGACTCACAGGCTCAGTGGCCATGGCTCACGGGCCCAGCCACTCCGCGGCATGTGGGATCTTCCCGGACTGGGGCACGAACCCGGTCCCCTGCATCGGCAGGCGGACTCTCAACCACTGCGCCACCAGGGAAGCCCCTGAACTATGGTTTTTTTCTTTTTTGTTTTTTTTTAACATATTTATTGGAGTATAATTGCTTTACAATGGCGTGTTAGTTTGAACTACGATTTTTAACTAATAAAAATGTATCAGTATTGGCTCATTAATTATTAAAAGTGTACCATATTAATATAATATGCTAACTATAGGGGAAACTGTGTGTAGGGGTGGGTTTATGGGAACGTGCTGGGTTACCTGGTCAAATTTTCTGTGAATCTAAAACTCGTCTCAAAAATGAAGACCATTGGGCTTCCCTGATGGCGCAGCGGTTAATAATCCGCCTGCCAATGCAGGGGACACGGGTTTGAGCCCTGGTCCGGGAAGATCCCACATGCCGCAGAGCAATGAAGCCCGTGCGCCACAACTACTGAGCCTGTGCACCCTAGAGCCCGTGCTGTGCAACAAGAGAAGCCACCACAATAAGAAGCCCGCACACCACAACGAAGAGTAGCACCCCACTCGCCGCAACTAGAGAAAGCCCATGCACAGCAACAAAGACCCAACGCAGCCAAAAATAACTAAATAAATAAGTTAATTTTAAAAAACTGAAGTCCATTATTTACTTATTTATTTAATTGTTTGTTATTATTTTTTTATTTTGGCCGCACTGGGTCTTCATTGTGGTGTGTGGGCTCTTCATTGCTGGCTTCTCTAGTTGTGGCACCCAGGCACTAGAGCGCACGGGCTCAGTAGTTGCAGCATGTGGGCTTCTCTCTAGTTGCGACACACACGTCTAGTTGCCCTGTGGCATGTGGGATCTTAATTTCCCAACCAGGGATCGAACCCGTGTACCCTGCATGGGAAGGCGGATTCTTTTTTTTTTTTTTTAATTTTTAAATTTAATTTTATTTATTTTTTTATACAGCAGGTTCTTATTAGTCATCAATTTTCTACACATCAGTGTATATATGTCAGTCCCAATTGCCCAATTCATCACACCACCACCCGCACTTCCCTGCCGCTTTCCCCCCATGGTGTCCATACGTTTGTTCTCTACATCTGTGTCTCATTTTCTGCCCTGCAAACCGGTTCATCTGTACCATTTTTGTAGGTTCCACATACATGCGTTAATATATGATATTTGTTTTTCTCTTTCTGACTTACTTCACTCTGTATGACAGTCTGTAGATCCATTCACGTCTCAACAGATGACCCAATTCCATTCCTTTTTATGGCTGAGTAATATTCCATTGTATATAAGTACCACATCTTCTTTATCCATTCGTCTGTCAATGGGCATTTAGGTTGCTTCCATGACCTGACTATTGTAAATAGTGCTACAGTGAACATTGGGGTGCATGTGTCTCTTTGAATTATGGTTTTCTCTGGGTATATGCCCAGTAGTGGGACTGCTGGATCATATGGTAATTTTATTTATAGTTTTTTAAGGAACCTCCATACTCTTCTCCATCGTGGCTGTATCAGTTTACATTCCCACCAACAGTGCAAGAGGATTCCCTTTTTTCCACACCCTCTCCAGCATTTGTTGTTTGTAGATTTTCTGATGATGCCCATTCTAATTGGTGTGAGGTGGTACCTCATTGTAGTTTTGATTTGCATTTCTCTAATAATTAGTGATGTTGAGCAACTTTTCATGTGCTTCCTGGCCATCTGTATGTGTTCTTTGGAGAAATGTCTATTTAGGTCTTCTGCCCATTTTTGGATTGGGTTGTTTGTTTTTTTAATAGTGAGCTGCATGAGCTGTTTATATATTTTGGAGATTAATCCTTTGTCCG
>NC_041229.1:67838015-67839322 GCF_002837175.3 Physeter macrocephalus
TTGAAGAATCCTTGCATCCCTGGGATAAATCCCACTTGATTATGGTGTATGATCCTTTTAATGTGTTGTTGCATTCTGTTTGCTAGTATTTTGTTGAGGATTTTTGCATCTATATTCATCAGTGATATTGGTCTGTAATTTTCTTTTTTTGTAGTATCTTTGTCTGGTTTAGGTATCAGGGTGATGGTGGCCTCATAGAATGAGTTTGGGAGTGTTCCTCTGCAATTTTTTGAAAGAGTGAGAAGGATGGGTGTTAGCTATTCTCTAAATGTTTGGTAGAATTCACCTGTGAAACCATCTGGTCCTGGACTTTTGTTTGTTGGAAGATTTTTAATCACAGTTTCAATTTCATTCCTTGTGATTGGTCTGTTCATATTTTCTATTTCTTCCTGGTTCAGTCTTGGAAGGTTATAGCTTTCTAAGAATTTGTCCATTTCTTCCAGGTTGTCCATTTTATTGGCATAAAGTTGCTTGTAGTAGTATCTTAGGATGCTTTGTATTTCACAGTGTTCATTGTAACTTCTCCTTTTTCATTTCTAATTTTTTTGATTTGAGTCCTCTCCCTCTTTTTCTTGATAAGTCTGGGTAATGGTTTATCAATTTTGTTTATCTTCTGAAAGAACCAGCTTTTAGTTTTATTGATCTTTGCTATTGTTTTCTTTGTTTCTATTTCATTTATTTCTGCTCTGATCTTTATGATTACTTTCCTCCTACTAACTTTGGGTTTTGTTTGTTCTTCTTTCTCTAGTTCCTTCAGGTGTAAGGTTAGATTGTTTATTTGAGATTTTTCTTGTTTCTTGAGGTAGGCTTGTATAGCTATAAACTTCCCTCTTAAAACTGCTTTTGCTGCATCCCATAGGTTTTAGATCATCGTGTTTTCATTGTCTTTTGTCTGTAGGTATTTTTTTATTTCCTCTTTGACTTCTTCAGTGATCTCTTGGTTATTTAGTAACATATTCCTTAGCCTCCATGTGTTTGTTTTTTTTACGTTTTTCTCCTTGTAATTGACTTCTAATCTCATAGCGCTGTGGTCAGACAAGATGCTTGATATGATTTCAATTTTCTTAAATTTACTGAGGCTTGATTTGTGACCCAAGATGTGATCTATCCTGGAGAATGTTCCATGTGCACTTGAGAAGAAAGTGTAATCTGCTGTTTTTGGATAGAATGTCGAATAAATATCAATTAAATCTAACCGGTCTGTTGTGTCTTTTAAAGCTTGTGTTTCCTTATTTATTTTCATTTTGGATGATCTGTCCATTGGTGTAAGTGAGGTGTTTAAGTCCCCCACTATTACTGTGCTACTG
>NC_041229.1:67840137-67876173 GCF_002837175.3 Physeter macrocephalus
TTTCTTTTCATTCTTTTTTCTTTATTCTGTTCTGCAGCAGTGAATTCCACCATTCTGTCTTCCAGGTCACTTATCCATTCTTCTGCCTCAGTTATTCTGCTATTGATTCCTTCTAATGTAGTTTTCATTTCAGTTACTGTATTGTTCATCTCTGTTTATTTGTTCTTTAATTTGTCTAGGTCTTTGTTAAACATTTCTTACATCTTCTCAATCTTTGCCTCCATTCTTTTTCCGAGGTCCTGGATCATCTTCACTATAATTATTCTGAATTCTTTTTCTGGAAGGTTGCCTATCTCCACTTCATTTAGTTGTTTTCTGGGGATTTTTATCTTGTTCCTTCATCTGGTACATAGACCTCTGCCTTTTCATCTTGTCTATCTTTCTGTGAACGTGGTTTTTGTTCCACAGGCTGCAGGATTGTAGTTCTTCCTGTTTCTCAGAAGGCGGATTGTTAACCACTGGACCACCAGGGAAGTCCTTGAATTCCATTAATTTAAAAAATGATCATGGAGGTATCACAGGCCACGATAAATAAATGAGTGGTAATTTAAGCAAAAAAAAAAAAAGTTTAGGAATTAAATTGAGAATTAGAGTGGTGACAATACAGCAAAATTCAGTCAAATAAGATTATTTTGATCATCTATTATCACTTTCCACAGCACTTCATATTATACATTGTCTTATTTTGTTCTCACAGTATCTTTGAGTTAAACATTTTTCCTATCTTTTAAGTGAGAAGTTGAAGCTTGGACTTATGAAGTTACCAGTTCAAGTTTACTCAGCTAGTGAGCGAACAAGGTCTGAGTTTAAATCTATGTCTCTTATATCCATGGCTTTTCCTGCAATGTCATTACAGAGAATAAAGGCGAATAGAATGCAAGAAGGGAATTAAATCCAGAACATATCTGCTAAGGTGTTGGAAGGAATGGTATTATAGAGAAGGTCAGGCGTGAACCTTGACCTTGACGAATGTTTGTGCTTGGGGGGAGACAGACAAATATGATTTACAATAATACCAGGACCATTGGAGTGGGAAGGAGAGGCAGATGTAGGTGTTTAATGTGCACACAACCTCATTCCTGCTAGTGGTAAAAAGTTGCAAGGTCAGACTCCTACACTTAAATGCAGTCTCTGCAGATTTGAAGATTACTTCTTTTTACCTGAGGGAACACTAAAGGATAGGCATCTTGGTTTCTTTTCAGGTGTAAATAAGATGACACTCACAAGTGATAAAGCTGACAATCTTTTATCTAGTACAAAGATTTCTGCCTACAGTTTTTCAACAGTAAGTGCTTTCCTTGCCACTAAATAATTTAGCTGGCAATTTGATTTTAAGGTTGGATTCAGCGAAATACTCATATCTTTCATTAGTCAGAGTGCAATAATATAATAATAATTACACTTATAGAGCCCTTACTATATGCCGGGAACTATTCTAAGTGCTTTATAAACATTATATCTTTAATCTTTACAATAGTCATAAAATGGGACTATTTTGACAACTATTTTACAACTGAGAAATCTGAAACATAAATAGGTTTAAAACTTGTCTGGGGTTATCAAACTATAGTGGCAGAGATATGATTTGGACACAGGAGTATGACTTATAATAATTATGGTATATTTGAAACCCAGCAGGACTCTGTGGGACCCTCCTGGGTACAAATACTTTCTGTGTCTCCCATTTCTTGTTTGTAGGAATAGGCTTCACTCAGCCTCCCGGACCTTCCCTGAGTTCCAAAGGGCAGATTCAAACAGTTGCTAATCCGGGAAGGGAGGGAATGCAGAAACAAAGGAGGAGCAGTCAAGAAATAATAGTGCAGTGATAAAGCAGGGTCCTGGTTCCCCCTCAAGTGATATACATAACAATATCTTTGCCATCTTCTGCAGGAACTAAGGCCCCCACCCAGGTGGAGGATGGTAACTTCAAGCTGAGCACAAGATTCCTGGAACAGCACTCTGTTACCTCAGTACCAACCAATCAGAAGAAAGTCTGCATACAGTGGAAGATATCAGAGACTCTGATCCCCTCCCCTGCAATTAATTTCCCCTTTTTCCCTTTAAAAACTTTCATGGTCAAGCAGAATCTTTGGAGTTGGTTCTTGAACACGAGTCCTCCTTCTCCCCAGGTTGCTGGCCATCTGTATATAGCAGCCTTTCCTTTCCAACCAACACTTGTCTTTCTCTTTTTTTTTTAAAATGTTATTTCCAGTGTACTTTTAAAAAAAAATTTATTCATTTATTTTTGGCTGCATTGGGTCTTTGTTGCTGAGCATGGGCTTTCTCTAGCTGCGGCGAGCAGGGGCTACTCTTCGTTGCAGTGCTCAGGCTTCTCATTGTGGTGGCTTCTCTTGTTGCAGAGCATGGGCTTTACGTGTGCGGGCTTCAGTAGTTGTGGCACGTGGACTCAGTAGTTGTGGCTCACAGGCCCTAGAGCGCAGGCTCAGTAGTTGTGGCACACAGGCTTAGTTGCTCCCCGGCATGTGGGATCTTCCTGCACCAGGGCTTGAACCCATGTCCCCTGCATTGGCAGGCAGATTCTTAACCACTGTGCCACCAGGGAATTCCTAGTAAGTGAGATTTCTTCCTGGAATGTACAGATGGCTTAACATGCAAAAATCAATTAATGTGCTGTATAACATTAACAGAATGAAGGTGGGAAAACCACATGATCATCTCTATTGGTGCAGAAAAAGCATTTGACAGAATTCAACACCCTTTCATGATAAACACATTCAACAAACTAGGAATATAAGGAAATTACCTCAACATAATAAAGGTTACATATGAAAAATTCACAGCTTACATCATACCCAAGATGAAAGACAGAAAGCCTTTTCTCTTAGAATAGGAACAAAATAAAGATGCTGGCTTTTGCCACTTTTATTCAACATAGTACTGGAAGTCCTAGCCAGAGCACTTAGGCAAGAAAAAGAGATAAAAGGCATCCAAATTGGAAAGGAAGAAGTAAAATTATCTCTCTTCACAGACAACATGTACATAGAAAATCCTAAAGATTCCAACACACACACACACACACACACACACACACACACACACACACACACATACACACATACACACACAAAACCTGTTAGAGTTAAGTTTCAGGATACAAAATCAACAACACCAGTTGCATTTATTTACGCTAATAAAGAACATTCCCCCCCATTAAGAAGACAATTCCATTTATAATAGCATAAAAAGAATAAAATACTTAAGAATAAACATAACCATGGAGGTAAGAGACTTGTATACTTGCATAGTGATAACTACAAAACATTGCTGAAAGAAATTAAAGACACCAAGAAATAGAAAGACAGCTCAAGCTCATGGATTAGAAGACTTAATTTTTTTTTTTTTTTTTTTTTTTTTTGGCCATGCTGTGTGGCTTGCAGGATCTTAGTTCCCCAATCAGGGATCAAACCCGGGCCCTTGGCAGTGGAAGTACAGAGTCCTAACCACTGGACCACCAGGGAATTCCCAAGAAGACTTCATATTCCTAAGCTGTCAATACTACCCAAAGCAATCTACAGATTCAGTGCAATCCCCATAAAAATCTCAGTCGTGTTTTTTTGTAGAGATAGAAAAATCCATCTAAAATTCATATGGAATCTCAAGAGACCCTGGAGTAGGTAAAACAATATTGAAAAAGAAGAACAAAGTTGAAAACAACATTTCATAATTTAAAAACTTACTACAGATCTATGGTAATCAACATAGTGTGTTACTGGCATAATGACAGATACGAAGACCGATAGAATAGAATAGAATAGAGCCCAGAAACAAACCCTTGCATACATCATCGAATGATTTTTGACAAGGGTGCCAAGATAATTCAATAGGAAAAGGACAGTCTTTTCAACCTTACACTATATAAAAAAATTAACTCAAGGGACTTCCCTGGTGGTCCAGTGGTTAAGACCCTGCCCTTCCACTGCAGGGGGTGTGGGTTTGATCCCTGGTGGGGGAAGTAAGATCCCACATGCTGCATGGAGCATCCAAAAAAAGAAAAATTAACTCAAAATGGATGGAAGACTTAGATGTAAGACCTAAAAGTATAAATCTCTTAGAAGAGAACATAGGCCAAAAGCTGCACAACATTGGATTTGGCAATGATTTCTTGGATATGACACCAAAGGCACAGGCAACAAAATAAAAAAACAGACAAATTGGACTTCACAAAAATTTAAAAATTTTGTTCATCTAAAGACAACAGAGTGAAAAGTCAACCTGTGGAATGGGAGGAAATATTTGCAAATCATATATGTGATAAGAGATTGATATCTAGATTAGAAAAAGAACTCCAGCAACTCAACAACAACAAAAGAACCTGATTTTAAAATGGACAAAGGATTTGAATAAGAAGTATTTATTACTTCTCCAAAGAAGACATACAATTGGCCAATAAGCACATGAGAAGATGATCTACATCAATAGTCATTAGGGAAACTCAAACCAAAACCACAATGACATACCACTTCACACCAATCATTACAGCTATTTAAAACCAAAATCAAAACCAAAAGCAAAATAGAATATAATAAGTGTTGGTGAGGATGTGGAGAAATTGGAACCCTTGTGCAGTTAGTGAAATGTAAAATGGTACAGCTGCTGTGGAAAAAGCATGGTGGTTCCTCAAAAAATTAAACATAGACTTACCATATGATCCAGAAATTTTACTTATAGGTATACACCCAAAAGAAATGAAAGCAGAGACCAGAACAGATATGTGTACACTCATATTCATGGCAGTGTTATTCACAACAGCCAAAGGGTGGAAACAACCCAAATGTCCATCAATAGATAAATGGATAAGCAAAATGTGGCATATGCATAGTATGGAATATTATCCAACATTCAAAAAGAATGAAATTCTGACACATGATACAACATGGATAAACCTTGAAGACATTATGCTAAGTGAAATAAGCCAGACACAAAAGGACACATGTTGTATGATTCCAGTTATATGAGGTACCTAGCATAGTCAAAATCATAGAAACGGAAAGTAGAATAGTGGTTGTCAGAGGCTCAGAGGGTGGGGTGGGTGAGGAGTTGTTAGCAGATACAGAATTTTAGCCTGGGAGGATGAAGTTCTGGAGAAGGGTAGTGGTCATGGTTGTAGAACAATGTGAATGTACTTAACACCACTGAACTGCACACATACAAATGGTTAAAATGATAAGTTTTATGTTATGTATATTTTTCCACAATAAAAAATAAAACCAAAAAATTAGTTCAAGTCACTCAGTTAAATGGATTTCTAAATTTAATTTAAACTTTCTAAATTCACCCCTTCCCCTTTTTCCTCTCCAAGATGGTATCCAGGGACACAGTTGGAGGGGTCTGGCCTACATGATCTTGTGACACTGATGAGTAAAAGGTCCTGTACCTAAGTTGGTCCACGCACGTGCACAACCTGCCATCTATTCAGATACAGTTGGTTCATTCCTGACCTTCGGCATGAAATTTTGGTCTTCTTACTCACTTAGTTTCCAGTGACTTCTCCTTGTTGGTTTAGTTTCTCTTGTCTCTAGGTATTAGTTTCCACTCCCAGATTCTGTCACAGTCTCCAACCAGCCTTGGCCTGTCCTGTCCACTGTTCATGACTTTGCTGCTACATCATCTTACTTTGCTATTGTGAGCCCATGCCAGAACCACTGGCCCTCAACTCAGAGTACCCACCACAGGGGAACCCAGGGAACATGAGAGAGCAAACTGAAAGCTCTCTCTACCTGAGAAGGCCACTCAACTCACTTAGCTATGCTGCACCTTCCCTTCTTTTATGGAGCCACACAGGATAGTGATTTCCTTCCAAAGTCTCAAACGGGAATCAGTGCAAGAACTCTTCTGCTCTTGAGTTTATTTTAAATTATCCAATGCCACTCTGTCTCAGAGAAAATCCTGAAGAGGTGAAGGGAATCCATGACTATAACTTCTTACCTCTCCTCTCCTCTCCTCTCTTGTCCTCTCCTCTTCTTAGTCTTCCTTGCTCTTCCAACAAGTCTCCCTTCCACCCCCATTTTGACCACAAGTGGTGGGATTTTATTTTAATTTACCTGTGATATACTCTCCTACCACCGGGCAGCACATCTCCTGTGCTAATCATAGTAAGTGGAGGGATTATCTTGAAGGAAGGAACTTTATGGAAGGAACACTGTGATCTGATTCAGATCTAACTTTTGATATTTTAAATACAAGCTAAAGGAATTTAGAAAATTCTTTCACAAAACCTGTCTTCCGTGCTGTAATATCCTATTTTAAACATTAAATTTGCTGGATATTACTTATTTCTTTTTCTTTGTAGTCCTTCTGCAACAAATTCCAACCTCTCTCAAGGAGATGATGCTTAGGTTCTATTAGACAAAACATCATACTTTCAAAAATGCAAAAAAAGAGGTACATAAATATGTTTTCAAATAATATTACCCCTCTTACATTTGTGTTGTTGCTTCAAAGTATCTCTACAGCAACTCTACCACCCAGGTCATTGTAAATACCCTGCATCTGGATAATGGCACTAACTAACCTCCAGAAAGTCCATTCTCCACACAGTAGCCAGAACAGTCACTTAAAAACAGAAACAGATCACATGATACACCTACCTAAATCCAAACTCCTAACCATGGCCAAAGAGGCCGGACATAAGTGACCTCTGTCTACCTTGCCTCTTTTCACTCTCCCCCTCCTTTTCTACTAAACAAATATCCTACAGTAGAATTTCCTCAGAATCCCACTACTCAACAGAAAATGTGAACAATTTCAGATCACTAATAAGAAGTCTGCTTCTCACCCCTATGCAATTTTACATGAGCCAAGTCTCTCTTCCGAGGCTCTGGTTTTTCCTTGGCCACTTGACAAATACCTGCCCATCTCTAAGATCCAGACCAATTATAACCTCATCTGTTATAAGAGACTTAAGGAGAAGATCTTTCCTCTGAGGGTGGCCAAGCTGCAGAAGAATCTTGGCAGCCACCATGCCTCCCACATGGTTGCTATTGCTGCCTCACCCATGTCCCGTTCACAGGGGAGATTAGCACAAACCTTCGCATCTATCAACTCTTGACTGATTGTCAAGGGAGTGCAAAAGGCAAACCTCCCTTGACTCCAGGTGGGATAAACTCTATGGTGTGATTTATGCTTCAAATCTCCCGATGGGAAAAAACTGAAACTAGTGGAGCTTTTTCTCCAGTGGAGCCTGCATTCTTAGTTAGCTTTCTTCCCCTGCTTTCTTTCCTCCCACATCTTTTCCTGAAAGCATCCCTTCAATAAATCACTTTCATGAGAATCCTATCTCGGGCTCTATTTCTAGGGAACCCAACCTAATCAAGCGGTACAAAAGAAAGATGAATGCAAATAACATCATTTGAATGGCTGGATCTCACCATGTTTTTCATTGTACTTTTCCATTAGGTGAGCTGGTTTGTTTAAGCTATTTGGATTTGAGTTTCTATCATTTGCATCTAAAGAAGTCCTGACATTTAGCAGCATTCTAGAAATGTTTGTTGACTAAGTATGTTGAATTATAAATAGAGTAAAATGGAAATATAGGTGAGGATGGAAAAATGGTGAGCTAGTTTGTTTAAGCTACTTGGATTGGGTTTCTGTCATTTGCATCTTAAAAGGTCCTGATATTCAGGAGGCATTCTATAAATGTTTGCTGAATAAGTATATTGAACTATAAACAGCATGAACTGGAAATATAGATGAGGATGCAATGAATTCCATTGAGTATTTTGAGGAGAAATGGTAATTTACATTTATCTGAGCCTGTAAGTATAAATAGTAAATCAGCAGGAAGGTGAGTAGTGAAGACATTCTAGGCCTAAGGAACCTTTGTAAGAACAAAAGTTTGGTAATGTGAAAGTACATGGTATTTGAGAAAAATTAGTTGTTCTGCATGGTTAGAGCAGAGGAGTGGAAAAAATGTCTATTCTGTTGAAGCAGCAAGTCTATGAGATTATATGGGAGGGAAGGCAGATCATCACTGGCATGTTTACCAACGTCGTGGGCTAATGCTGACAGGTGGGCTCTAAAAGAGCGTACAAGATGTACAGACAACACTCTGATATGTTTGGCATGCAATGGCAAAGAGACTGCAGCCTGTGTAACCAAGCTGTTGCTGTTAGTCATGGTCACATGCAATCAAGGTAAAGATCTGCTGAGACCCATTGATTCTGAGGTGTGTTTTTACCCACGTGGGAATGCAACATACACATGTCAGTCTCCTTGGTGTCATTTTGTTCTGATCTGTTTCACCTGGGTGATGCAAGAGCTGGCCTGTACAGGGTAAAATACATTTATTTTGATCCTAAGTCATCATCAAAGTTGTTGGATTTTTTCAGAAAACAATGTTATAGGTATAGAGTACTTTTCATATTGATTGCTCATACTAATGCCTGCTCCCACAAGGTACAATATAAACCTCCATTTATACAGACAGATGCTTTCACATGAATTTTTCCATTTAATCTTCACAATCATCTGACAAAAATCAAAGAAGTTTAAACTTTGCCAAAGTCACCAGACTTTAAACCATGTCTTTTCTTTTCAAGTTCATGCCTCTTCCTATTATCTGAGAGTAGCCTCAGGGTGATTCTTATGGGCTTTCAATAAATATTTGCTAAGATGAGCTGCAGCAGCACTCTTAGTTCTTGGTTCTTTTTTCTCTGTTCTCACGATAATGGTCTCCTTCATCTGACACCTGCTCCAGCACCCTGGAAGTCAGACGTCCCTTCACAGTAAGCTCTCTTCCTCAGCTGCTTTTCTTGCTGGAAGACTCTGACCCTTATCCTACATGCCTTTTGAATATCTCATAGGCATTTCAAATACAACATGTCTAAAATGGAATTCTGGATGATTTTTTTAAACCGATATATTCTCTAGTTCTCTTCTATTCTTCCCCATTTCAGCATATGATGCCACCATCCAGTGAATTAGGAAAGCCAGAAACTTGAGGGTCAACCTGTTATTTTCATTTCCAAAATACATCTAGAATATTTTTACTTTTCTCCATGTATCTCCACTAGTACTATCCTTGTCTAACACATCTTTCTTTCATTTTGACAGCTTCAATAGCCTCTTAGCTGGACCTCAAGATTCTAACCTTGTTTACTCTATACACCCAGTCCATTCTATACATATTGCAGGAGTGAGCTTTTAAAAATATAAATCAGATCACAACATTCTTTGGTTTAAAACCATTTAATCACTTCTAATTGTATTTTGGATAAATCAGTTCTTGAGTAACCTACAACACCTTGTAATCATTGCCTGCTTGGCTCTCTAGTATCACTGTGCTCTTTGCTTAGTAGTTATCCCTGATATTCTCAATTATGGCAGACTTTCCTTTTCTTTACAGCAATATGCAAGTATTTGCTGTAATTATTTTGCTATTTGTGAAATTTCTTGTTATATGTCTCCTGTGCAAGAAAGTAAACTTCACGAAGGCAGTGACATTGTCTATTCTTGATTATATCACTAATCCTTGGCACACAGTAGTCTCTGAATAAATATTCTTTAAATGAACAAACAATTGAATGATCTCCCACCTAAATGAGAAGGCTGTAAGATCCAGTATTTATCCTGGTCCTCTTGCCACTCAGGTGGCCACTTACCTAGCTCAGACCAGAGAGGAAGTATAGAAGATGTTTGAGAACTGCAAAAGGAATCAAACTATCAGCCTTTCTGCAGTGAAAATATTATGGGACTTGGAGTCACGAGAACTCCATTCTAATTCAAGAGAGTCACCTAAACTTTCTGAGCCTCAGTTCCCTCATGTGTGAGAATGGGTATCATGTTGCATATCTTGCATCCACAATGCCTGACACATAATAGATGGTAAAAATATGATTGTTTAATTAATAAAACCATAATATTACCTTACAGGATTTTTATGAAGATTATATTAGATGCTTATGTAAGTTTTGGGTATATTATAAACGTTCTTTAAATATTTACCTCATAGAACACATAGTTGAAAGAAACAAAGTTGCTTTCTTATTCAAAGCAACTCTGAAGAAGAACAAAGTTGGAGGACTTACATTTCATGATTTCAAAACATACTGAAAAGCTACAGTAATCAAGGCAGTGCAGTACTGGTATAAGACTAGACATAAAGATCAATGGAATAGAATTGAGAGTCCAGAAATAAACCATTACGTTTATTATCAGTTAATTTTAAAAAAATTTTTTTATTGAGGTAAAATGTTAAAACTTAAAATTTTCCATCTTAGTCATTTTTAAGGGTACAGTTCTGTGGTATTAAGTACATTCATAATGTTGTGCAACCATCACCACCATTCATCTTCATAACTTTTAATCTTGTAAAACTGAAACCCTATACCAGTTAAACAATAACCCCTCCTCCCAGCCCCTGGCAACCACAATTCTACTTTCTCTCTCTAGATTTTGACTACTCTAAATATCTACTTCATATAAGCAGAAACGTGCAGTATTTGTCTTTTTGTGATTGGCTCATTTCAATCACCATAATATCCTCAAGGTTTATCCATGCTGTAGCATATGTCAGAATTTCCTTCCTTTTTAAGGCTAAATAATATTCCACTGTATGTTTATACTACATTGTACCATTCAATCATCCATCGATGGGCACTTAGGTTGCTTCCATATTTGAACTATTGTGAATAATACTGCTATGAACATGGGTGTACAAATGTCTATTTGAGTCCCTGATTCCAATTCTTTTGGGCATATACCCAGAAGTGGAATGCTAGATCATATGGTAATTGTCTTTTTAATTTTTTGAGGAACTGCCATAGTGGCTGTACCATTTTACTTTCCCATCAGCAATGTACAGTGGTTCCAGTTTCTCCACATCCCCACTAACATGTGTGTTTTTTTTGTCTTTTCTTTTCTTTTTTTTTGATAGTACCCATCCTAATGGATGTGGGGAGGTATCTCATTATAGTTTTGATTTGCATTTCCCTAATGATTAGTGATGTTGAGCATCTTTTCATGTGGTTATTGGCCATTTATAGACAACTTTTTAATTTAAAAAAATTTTTATTTTGGGGTGTGTGGGGTCTTTGTTGTGGCACGTGGGATCTTCGTTGTGGCGCAGGCTTCTCTCTAGTTGTGGCGCGCGGGCTCAGTAGTTGCAGCTCATGGGCTTAGTTGCCCTGCAGCATGTGGGATCTTAGTTCCCTGACCAGGGATCGAACCCACATCCCCTGCATTGGAAGGTGGATTCTTAACCACTGGACCATGAGGGAAGTCCTGACAACTTTTTAAATTTTTGTTTTTTTGTTTTGGCCGTGCCATGCAGCTATGTGGGATCTTAGTTTCCCAACCAAGGATCGAACCCATGCCCCCTGCAGTGGAAGCATGGAGTCCTAACCACTGGACCACCAGGGAATTCCCCCTTATTGGCCATTTATATATCTTCTTTGAGAAATGTCTGTTCAAGTCCTTTGCCCAATTTTTTTTTTTTTTTTTTTTTTTTTTTTTTTTTTTTTGCTGTATGCATTTGCCCAATTTTTAATCAGTTTGTTTGTTTTTGTTGTTGTTGAGTTTTAAGAGTTTTCTATATATTCTGAATCTTAATCCTTTATCATATATATGATCTGCAAATATTTTCCTTTATCCTTTGGGTTGCCCTTTTATTGATAGTGTCTTTTGATGCACAAAATTTTAAAATTTTCATGAAGAGTAATTTGTCTATTTTTTATTTTGTTGCCTGTGCCTTTGGTGTTACATCTAGGAAATCATTGCCAAATCCAATATTGTGCAGCTTTTGTCCTATGTTTTCTTGTAAGAGTTTTATACTTTTAGGCCTTACATTTAAGTTTTTGATCCATTTTGAGTTAATTTTGGTATGTTATGTTAGATAAAAGTCCATTTATACTTTTACATGTGGATATCCAGTTTTGCCAGCACCATTTGCTAAAAAGGCTGACCTTTTACCATTGAGTTGTCTTGGCATCCTTGTCAAAAATCATTTGACCACATAAGAAAAGAGTTTATTTCTGGGCTTTCTATTTTATTCCTTTGGCCTCTATATATGTCTGTCTATATGCCAGTACCACATTGTTTATGTCACTTGATTTTTGACAAGGATGCCAAGACCATTCAATGGAGAAATAATAGTATTTTTAATAAATGATATTGGGACAACTGAGTATCCACATACAAAAGAATGAAGCTGGATTCCTACTCACCCCACAAACAAAATCCAACTCAAATGGATCAAAGACCTAAATGTAACTAAAATCACAAAGTTCTTAGAAGACAACATAGGAGTAAATCTTTGTGACTTTTTATTAGGCAATGGTTTCTTAAATATGACACCAAAAGCACAAGCAACCAAAAGAAAAAAGGTAAATTGAACTTCATCAAAACTAAAAACTTTTGTGCCAAAGGACACTGTCAAGAAAGTGAAAAGACAACCTAGAGAATAGGGGAAAATATTTACAAATTACATATTAAATAAAGGAGTTATATTCAGAGTATATAAAGAACTCTTACAACTCAACAACAGAAAGACAAACAACCCAATTTTTAAATGGGCAAAGGATTTTAATAGACACTTCTTCAAGGAAGATATACAAATGGTCAATAAGCACATGAAAATATGCTCAACATCATTAGTCATTAGGGAAATTCAAATCAAAACCACAACTGAGGGACTTCCCTGGTGGTCCAGTGGCTAAGATTCCATGCTCCTAATGCAGTGGGCCGGGGTTTGATCCCTGTCAGGGAACTAGATCCCACATGCCACAAGTGAAGACCCAGTGCAGCCAAATAAAAAAAAACAAAAAAAAACAAACAAAAAAACCCCCCCAATTGAGATACCACTGCATACCCATGGGATGGGTATTAAAAAAAAATACAAACATTACTAAGAATTAGCAGGGGAAAAAAAGACTTCAATAAATAATGCAGAAAATTATTTAAGTAAGGAAATATGTGGTGAAAAAAAGTTTTAGTGAGAACGTGGAGAAACTGGACTCTCATACCTTGTTGGTGGAAATGTAAAATGGTGCTGCCACTTTGGAACACAATATGGTATTTCCTCAAAATGTTAAATATAGAGTTATATGACCCAGAAATTCCACTCCTAGGTATGTACCTAAGAGAACTGAAAATATGTGCACACAATTGTTCATAAAAAGTGTTATTCATAAAAAGGAAAAAGTTAAAATGATCCAAATATCCATCAACTGATGGATGGATAAACAACATGTGGTATATTTATATAACAGAATATTAGTCAGCAATAAAAATGAATGAAGTACTAGTATATACTACAACATGGATGAACCTTGAAAACATTATGTTAATGAAAGAAGCTAGACACAATATACCAAATATTGTATGATTCCTTTTATATGAAATGTCTAGAATTGGTCAATTCTAGACAATTGAGACAGAACTTAGATTAATGGTTGCCAGGTGCTGGGAAAGGGAGGAATGACTGCTAATAAGCATAGAGTTTATTTTGGGGGTTATGAAAATGTTCTGAAATTACATAGTAATGATAGTGTTACCAAATGCAAGTTCTTGTGCCTGATGCATAGGGAGGCCAAACAAACCAAAACTTTGGAGTTTGAAGCAGAGAAAGGTTTATTACAGGATCAAGCAGGTAGAATGGGTGGCTCATGCTCAAAAAACCCAAACTCCCCAATGGTTTTTGGGGACAAGTTTTTATAGGCAAAATTTGGGGTGAAGGCTACAGGGTGTGTGACTGTCTTCTGATTGGTTGAGGTAACAGGGCAGTATTCCAGGAATCTTGTGCTCAGCCTGAAGTTATCATCCTCCCCCTGAATGGGGGCCTTAGTTCTTGAGTCAAAGACATTGTTATGTATATTCCTTCAGCAGGAACCAGGATCCTGCTTTAATAGCTGCACTATAGTTTCCTGATTGTTCCTCATTTGTTTCTGCATTCCTTTACTTCCCTGATTAGCAACTGTTTGAATCTGCTCTTTGGAACTCAGGGAGGTCTAGGAGGCTGAAGCCTTTATCTTGCAAATAAGAAACTGGGACGTGAAAGGCTTTTGTGCCCAGGAGGGCACCACAGGGTCCTGCTCAGTTTCAATAGTTGCACAACTCTGACTATACTAAGAACCACTGAATTGCATACTTTAAAAGGGTAAACTTTATGGTATATGAAATATTCCTCAATCAAATCATTATAAAAAGAAAAGAACATTTAACCAAAGACCTTATTTTAAGTGTGATGAAATTGAGATCTAAAGAATTTGAGTGTTGACATATGTACCAGTGGTTTTCTCTTCAAATGAAACTATAAAGGCAAGCCACAGGCTGGGTTAAAATATTTGAAAAAATTTATCTGATAATGACATTTATCCAGAATATACAAGGCACTCCGTAAGAAAAAGACAAACAACTCAATTTAAAAAATGGGTAAAAGATTTAAAGATAAATTCTTTGACCTAAAAAGACATATGAAGGACAAATAAATACAAGAAAGATGCTCAATATCATTATTGATTAGAGAAATGCTAATTAAAGTAACCATTAGAGACAGTTACATACCCACTAGAATTGTTAGGGAACCGTTGACTGAAACCACCCCCCTCCGCCAGGCACAATGATAACTACTTGGCCACAACAGGAGGTCCTGATAAAGAATGCAGTGCTACCTAAAATTAATTGGGAGAATTTGGGAGGGGCCAAAAGGAGGAGGGAGGAGATATGTCCTGCCAACCTCCCAGAAGCCCTCACGTTAGAATCCATCTTGGCTGAGAGATGTGTGCACCAACAGGAGGGACCCTGAGTCACCAAACATGGGCCAGGCAAGATGATTGGCCATAGATAACCCAGAACTAACCCCATAATTACCATAAAACCTGAGGCTGCGAGCCACGTGGCAGAGCAGTTCTCCTGTGTTCCCTTACCCTACTGCTCTCCACCTGGGTGCCCCTTCCCAATAAAGCCTTTTGCTTTGTCAGCGTGTATGTCTCCTTAGACAATTCATTTCCGAGTGTTAGACAAGAGCCCACTCTCAGGCCCTGGAAGGGGGCCCCTTCCTGCAAAAGAATGGCTAAAATGAAAAAGACTGACAATACCAAGTGTTAAAAAGTATGTGGAACGACTAGATTGTCTACAATTGCCAGTGGGAATGAGAAATGGTATAATCACTTTGGAAAACAGTCTGTAGTTCCTTATAAACCTAAATGTACACTTACTATCTAACCCAGCAATACCACTTATAGGGTCTTTACCCAAGAGAGATGAAAAAATATGTTCACTCAAAGACTTGTATATGAGTCTTCACAGTAGACTTATTAATAAAAAATTTTTAAAAAACCAAAACACCTGGGAACAACCCAAAATGTTCATCAGTTGACAAATAGATGAAAACTTTGATACATTCATACAATGGCATACAATTCAGTAATAAATAAACAAGTTACTGATATGCACAACACTGATGAATTTCAAAAACATTGTGCCAAATAAAAGAAACCAGACATGAAATTTTTGAAAAGGCAAAATTGTAGTGATAAAAGTCAGATCTGTGTTTTCCATGGGCCAGAGATAAGGGAAGGTGATTTTTTGCCAAGGGTTAGGATTTTGAGGTGATGAAAATGAAATGTTCTATATCATGATAATGGTGGTAGTTACAAGACTATATACATTTTCAGAACTCTTCAAATTACACTTAAAAATGGTGCATTGCATATGCAAATAATATGTCATTAAAGCTGATTTTTAAAAAGAGCAACACCCCAAAACCTCATTTAAGGACGAAAAAGTTGAAATCTAAAGGTGAGTGATCACACAAGTAGCAGAAGTTGGAAGTACATCCAGCATTAGAACCAGTCCTTGACTTCTTATTTAGGTCTATTTGCATTACAACTTGTAGCTTTTTTTAGAAGAAAAGCACCAAATGTATTTTCATTTATTTGGTTTTGGGAACACAGTAATTAAATATTTCTATTATCAGGTTTGTCTTCTATTTAGCTCAACTTGGGATCAAGCCTGTTGATAATAAATAATTCATTGCAGTCCTCAGTTGAATGACTTACAGTTTCTAAATCCCTTCAGTAATGGGGACTAATAAATCTCCCTGTCAGCTCTTTAAAAGACTAAGAAAAACTAAGAAAGTCTCAGACAGTGGTTTGATATAAATAAAAGGTATTGTTTCCAGGCTTGTGACTTGTCCTGTGTTTCTCTATTGCCTTGTTCTAAAAGAAAGCAAATACTTAATACTTGAGAACTCAGAACTATTCAGGGTGGTGAAGGATGTTTTTACAGACTTCATTTGGAAAATCCAGGGGAGCCCCCTGGTGTAGTTTCTTGAGACTGCACTTGGGCGATGCTGCCATCAAGCAGGAAGAGAGGAGAAACACCCCAGGGTAACACAAATAAAAGGGCTAGTTTGACATTTTGTTCATTCAGATGTTCCTGATCCTTTGTGTTGTCATGGTGACTAGCCTAGCTAACGCAGAATGCCTTTGAATTGGAGGTAATTCAACAAACATTATTAAGAGTCTATTACCTAAGTGTTAGATTGATGCATAGAGAAGGGATACTAGGAGACATCAAAAGTTAATGTTACAAAAATGCATGGCTTAAAAAGTGCTCTTATGCAAATTATTGGGTTTGATTTACAAGGTAGGTATTATTATTCTAACTTTACAGATGAGGAAACTGAGGCTCAGAAAAGCAGAGATTTGTTCAGGAGTACTTTTTTAGAAAGCACTCTAAAATTGCATACTTTCTATTACGTACCACACCCTTGGCCAGGTTCCAAGAATATAAGGGGAAATAAGTTCAAGAACCTCACTGATGGTTGTAAATATGTAAAGTAATTATAACACAGAGGAAGAAGTCCTCAACTGTGATGGGGAGAGTTGGGAAATATTTCATAAGAGTAATGAGTAGAATCTCACAGAGTGTAAGTAAATTTGCTATGTTAAGTAGAGGGGGGAGAGGTTTCCAGGCAGAAAAAAATCACTTGCAAGGGAGCACAGAAGACCAAGGCAGTGAGAGAATGGTGAAAATTCCATTGACTAGTGAGAGCATCAGTTACATACGTAATGAGATGTCATGGGGTTGAGCCTGGGAAACTCAGTAGCAACCAGATTGCAAAGAGCCTCTATGCCATTCTAAAGAGCTTGGATTTTTAAAATATCTGTGTATTTCCACTGCTTACAAAATCAGCATAGTAATGTCTTAAGAAGGTAACTCTGGAGCCAGTGTGGCTGCTACACTGGAGGAGGTGGATTAGTTGGAGGCTGTTGGAGTAGTCAGGCATGGGATGTTGACAGTGCCAACCAAGGCTGACTCAATGAGGATGAGAACAAACAGGCAGACTAAAGAGATTCTAGGAGTCAGACATGTCAGAACTGGGCAATCAGTTGGATTTGGAGGGTTAAAGGAAAGGGAGAATCAGAAGATGACTCCAAGTTTGAACTACCAGGTGGATGGTAATACTGCCATTAAATACATGTAGAGCACAGGATTTGGGCCAGTAAATGATGAATCCAGAACTCAATCCCAGGCCTTCTGACTCCAAACCTAAAGATCATTGTACTCTAACATACTGTGTTTTATAGGCTAGCAATGCCTACTGTGGTGGAAAAATATTAATGAAAGTAGCTTAAAATTTTTACAAAAATAACTTCTCCAATAGAGCTAAATTATTATATTATCATAGCCTCTTCTGTTGTGCAATAATTTCTCAAGAATATATTCATTTAAAGCCCACTATACTTAATGTCACTTACTCTCTGTCACTAATTCTCTGCTAGGTCTTAGTCTGCTTTCAGAGGAGTTTATTAATACATTGGATATATACAATCTAGTCCAAGTTTTATTAACATAATGGTACAGAAGTCAACTTGCTCCAGTTCAGAGGTGCTCACTCTGCCTGATGATACTGTAAGTCCCCTGGCCACCTAGACCTGTCACCATCAGTCAGTGATCCACCTCTCAGTGTCACTCATTCAGTCATTGCACCGTGCTGGCCCCTATACCAGGCACTCTACATACAGTAGTTGATTCAATCCTCTTAATGTCTCTGTGAAGGAACAACTAAATCATCCTTACGTTGTATGTGAGGATCCTAAGACCCAGCGAAGCTGAGTAACTTATTCAGAGTCTGACAACTTGAAGTATATATGCTAACTACTCGCATACTGGCACTTCCAGCCGAAACATCACAAATCCCAGACTTGCATCTCCAACACTCTACCAGCCACCCCCACCTAGACATCCTTCACATGTCTCACAACTTAATACTTAAAATCCAGTTCATTATTTTCCCCACAATCTGCCATTCTTCTGTTTTCTATCCTGGTCAATGGCATCGGTACATCCCTGATCACTCAAGTCAAGAAACTAGAAGTCACCTTAGTCTCTTTACTTGTTCTTTCCGCCCATGTGCAATAACCCAACCTTTTTCACCTCACCTTCCTGCTCACCTACATTTCCTTTAAAACATGATTGACTATATAATCATACATGTTGTCTTAACTTGCAAAATAGTTTCTAAAAACTGCTTGTCTGGCTGGGGCATCTCAATAAAACTGCAACTTGCTTTAAGTTGCAGAATGTTCTTGGAGATCTACCATTTGCAGTGTCTGATTAGTGATCATTTTTGCCCCAGCCCTTTAGCAAAATGTTAGAAAAAGTTTCCAGATTCACAATAATACAAAAGCATAATTTCTGGAAACAATAAGTACTGCTGAGCAAACCAAATTTGAAAAGCAAAGAACATTTGGTCATGCATATGAATATGCTGCAGGAACACTTAAATACTTTCAGCTTTTTACCAGTGATGAAAATGTGGCAAGATCCTGAAATATATCTTTTGGCCCAACCAGAACATTCATCTTTTAGTAACTCACAAACAATTTAATATTAATATATTGAACACATAATTTACATTCATCTTTGGGTTCTCATTAATTTACTCCTTCCCACTCCAAGAAAAATTCTTTATACAGTATAGTACATAGAAGGTAAAAACAAACTGCCTAGGTTTGTATCCTGACTCTGTTACTTCCAGCTGTGTGACTCAGGCAAGTTGCTTAACTTCTCTCTGCTTCAGTTTTTTCATTGGTAAAATGAGGACAGTAATTGTAGCTACCTCATAGAGGTTTTGTGAAGGATTAAATGTAAAGCTTTTGCACATAGTAATTAATAAGTGCTAGTTTTTTATTACTCTTCTGATTATAAAAAGTATATATGCTTACCATTCTAAAAAGTCAGCAATATATAATTTTTTTTTTTTTAAAGCAGACGCTACCCAAACTAGTCCATGACCATTGTCAGCATTTTGGTGAAAATCCTTCCAGTTATATTTCCATGTATGTGTGTGATATTCAGAGTCATATACATTTATCTTATATACATTTACAACAGAGGGAAAAATATATATAAGGATCACTGGTGTCTCTGAGAGGGGCAAGTTCCAGATCTTTCTTTGATATTTAGAGTAATTGAAGCAGTGGTCTTAAACAATTTGGGGTGGCAGAGAACTGGTCCCTGAGACAAAAAATGCCCATGACCAACAAAAAGACAAAAGGTGGTAGACTGGCTTCTTCCCTGAAATTAAGTGTGAGGAAGGTTTAGGGTTAATGGGGCAGCAGACATCAGCTTCTGCCCTGTTTCAGTTCATATGAGAGGAAGCTTGTGATCCTAGCAAGTGGTGTATATGGGAGCAATGGAAAAGCCTGTCCATCAAGAACTATAAGTCGGGAAGTCAAGGCCTACTTTGGAAAGCAGTGATGCATTCGAATCCTCAAGCTTTCTTAGCAGTGGCAAGGGGCCCTGATTCAGAAGATTCATGTAAGAGTCTTGTCATCTGAGGAATAACCTAACGTTGCACCTTCAAACAAGCTAAACCCAAAGCTAGAAAGAAGACAATAATGACCAAAGCAGAGATCAATGAAATAAAAAATTGAAAAATATTAGGGAAAAAAATCGCAAAACTAAAAGTTGGTTCTGTGAAAAGATCAACAAAATTGACATTGAAGAATGTCACTGAGGAGTCTTGGGGCAGGAGACTCAAGAAGGTAAATTGTATTTTCTGCTAAGCTGAGAAGAATAGCCTTGAGGTTATTATCATTTGAACAGTAAAAGAATATGACTTTATTTTATACTCAAGCAAATAAAGAAGACATACTTGTTACTTATCTTTGTGAATCATTTTACATAAATGGGATCATAGTACATGTGCTATTTTATAACTTGCTTTTTTCCCCTCACAATATGTGTGGACATCTTTCTGTGAAATAAATGTATAAATGTATAGCTGTATCATAAGCTTTTAAATCAGCTGTATGCTATTCCATTATATGTACAACCAGTATAAACCACCCCCCAAAATCAGGATAGAATTATTGTCACAGCCCATTTTTTTCAATAAATCACTAATGCCCCGATCTGCTAGGTCAATAGAAGATTCCAAATCTCCCTCTTAGAGCTTCCTATTCTCCTTGAACTATCTAAAATTCCAGGGCCTTGCATAGTCTAAAAGGAGGTCATTTGACTTCCACATCCAAGGAGGGAGACCCTAGTTTTGGTTCTGTCTTTGTCCCCCCAGCTCTTCCACTGGGGCTCTTGCATCAGGTCTGACCCAGGATCTGCCCTGTCTTAGTTCCCAAATTTTATAAGATTATAGGATTATGAAAGAATCTGAAGTCCATGTATCTGATGAAGTTTAGTACCATTTGTCTTCCCAGGCTAGGAGTTCTAGTATGGATTAGTGAGTACCTGTGTTGCTCTTATGTTCTCAGAGAGTAAAGGAACACTGTGGCCCTTGAATCTTGGTGTTCTTTTCTTTGTGTACTTTAGCTCTTGCTACACTGCCTCACTCTTGCCAGTGCCCTCTTCCTAGGGACTTGGTCCCTGTCCCCTTCCCTGGTGGCTTTGGCCTAACCGATGGGCCCCTCAAAAGTCTCCCTGATACTTGAATTATGGCTGAGCTCATCCATTATATTAGATAAAATGTCTTGTGGGTCTGGTATCTCCATCTCTTAGTCCAAGGAGTCCTGAGATGTGATGAGACATGTTCCTGGCAGAGAATACTAAATAAGAGAGTCTGGTCAGGGACCATAGCAGGTCTTCTGGGCAAAAACAGACATTGTCTGGAGATGCAGTATGGTATGTTGCTGTCATCTTGATGGTTATTTGCTACTTACTCTCCATCCACCTCAAGTCCAAGAGTGGCAATCCCTTTCCTTTTACTAGTGATCGGTGTAGGAGTGGGTCAATCCTAGCAATGAGATGTGAAGTCTACTGGGATAGGCTTCTGAAAAAGATTTCCTCATTCCTAAAATAGAGACTCAGAGAGAGATGGTCCCCTCTTCCTTTGCACATTGTCATGTTTAAATGGGGTGCCTGGAACAACTTTTGCCTCTTTGTGAGATGAAAGCCAATCCATGATGGAGGAAAGAACCAAGAGAATTGCAGAAAGGTACAGCTGGAACCCAGATGTGCTGACTCTGAAGACTACTCTGTCTCTAGACTTAATAAGTCCGATTAATATATTTCCTTACTGCTTAAGACCACTTGAGTGAAGTTTCCTATTACTTGCAGCCCAAAACTCTATTAGTCTTTCATGTGGATAGATTACTTAGTCTCTTAGACCTCAGTCTCTTCATCTAAAATAATCTCTACACTCCTGTATTTTGAAGTTTAAGTGAGCTTTGTCATGCACACTGTCATGAGGCTATCATTACTAGATTAAAGATAATACTTCTTTTCTAGGTTTATTATCTTGTCTCACAGTGAGCTGCTCAGGTAGCTTGGACTCTACTTCATATTCTCTGAGGAATTTAACCCCACATAAGCTGGACTGAAGACCTTGATATTGAGTAAATCTCAGCCAGGTCCACAAAGCTGCACAGCAGTGTAGTATCATGATCAGGAAAGTGGGATCAGGAATTAGATTGCCTCATTTCAAATAATAGCTGCCTCCTAACCATGATCTTGGGTAAATGGCTTAATTTCTCTAAGGCCTAGTGCCCCAACTAGACATTGTAGATTACAGTACCTACTTCAGAAGGTTGTTTAAACATTCAAATGAGGAGATCTATGTTAAGATTTTAACCCAATGACATTGTTCACAGTTAAAAAAAATTAGCTATCATTATTTGGTCACAGTAGCATAATGGTTTGTTGATACGGCTTTCATCTTTGTTTACTTAGTACCTAATGTCTTCCGTACATACTTCTGTGAATTCTGCAAAATACACTGAACTTGAAATGTGGTTGAGAGCTTTATTTTCTTACCCTTTAGTTTTATCAAGTATCATTTTGGGTTTCTTTACCTTCAAGTTTCTAATTTTGTGTTTGGGACTTGTGAGTCCATTTTTGATGGAAGTCTCATATATGCCTGGGAAGAGAGATGGCTGCATTCAGAACAAACCTCAGGGTCAATGACCGACTGAGTATACTTTATGTACCACCCTTCTCCCCCCTAGTCCTAAGGCCTAAATGTGAGTGGTGACTAAGGGGATGAAAACCCTTATTAGTACTGAAACAGATGAGGTGTCTCTGGAAGCCACCTCCCTTGAGCTCTTTCACTTTTAAAAGCTGGCATGAGCTGACAGAACCAAGGAGATGGATCAGCACCACTTCAAGATCCTTTTTTTTTTCTCTCTCTCTCTCTCTTTTTCTTTCTTCCCCTGACTCTTGGTTTGCTATGTCAATTTAGATAATCCTGACTCAAGAGACAGTTTCTTTTAATGTTTGCCTGCCTCTGCCTTACAGAGAAGAGGTGCTCAAGAATCAAATGGATCATTACAGAGTGAGGACCCTTAGAACTGTGAGGACTGTAAGACAATATCCCACCCAATCTCCTTATTTTATGTATGAGATACTGGCCTCCCAATTGTCCAATGATCATGCAGCTACTTAGGGCACAGAGTAAGGACTCAAACCCAGGACCGGACACTCTACCCAGTGCTCTTTATTTTTATTTAGTGAATTAGTTTGGCGAGAATTGCCACAGAAATGCATATTCAGGTAATACCTAGTAAATGTTATTGAGAAGTCAGGATAAATGCATTTATATTATCTCATTTCATCTTTACAACTACCCTGTGAGAGGATTGGAGAGCTCAGCAACTTGCCAGAGATCACAATGGATTCTGAGTGGGGAAGCTGGGATATGAAACTATATCGTCTGACTCCAAATCCAGAGTTCCTAAAAGAGAAAATATTTGTGCCCAGTCAGCCTATCCTTCACCCCATACATATGCTTGCATGGTATATGCATAGTAAAAATTCAATGAACAACTCCCTCTCTCCCTTCAACCAAAGCATCCTCAGCCAAGGGCAACATTATTCATGAACCTCAGAGTTTAAAAAAATTTTTTTTTCCCAGAGAATTTGAGCCTCTTATCCCTGGCTTCGGCATACGTGATCCTTACACCAGAGGCATTAGCATCTCCTTGGAGCCTACGAGAAATGCAGAATATCAGGCTCCACTCCAGACCTCCTGAATCAGAATCAGAGTTTAACAAGATCCTCAGGTGAGTCGTGTGGCCCTTAAAGTTGAGAGACTCTGCTTTAATCTAAATGAAGCTGAAAGATTTCTGACTTCTGGTGATCAAATAGCATTGTTATTCAATTTCTCCTTAATATGATGAAATTTCCAAATAATTATGTGCAAACCTCTCTCTCAAGAAGTTGAAAAAGTTGAATATTTCAGAGAAAAATAGGATTAACACTAGATGGTATATCTCGCTAAAGGTGAGGAGAGTTGAAATAATTTGAAAGTCTTTTTTAAAAACAGAGAAATTAGGTAGAGAAATTTCTCCTACACCCCAAGTCACTGAGACAAATGAAGATAATAAATATTTATTGGAAAAAATGAAAATAAGAGGGGAAAGGAATATTTATCAAATAGCCTCACCAGGCATTTTACATAGTTTAATTTCTCATCACAACACTGGATCCTCACTGTATGTGCAAGGAAACTGAGGCTAAAAGAAATTAGATAAATTGTTCAAGGCCATGAAGAGTTAAGTCAGAATCCAGGTTTGTCTGATTCCAAAACTCCTTATACCACTCCCTGTGTGTGACCCACATACAGTTGCTAGGTGCTGTGAGACTCCAAAAGAAGTTCCTATTTTCTCAATTCTAAGATCCAGTTTTTGCCCCGCAGCTTAACATTTCTGAAGTTGGGATGCTTCTTAAAACTAATGTTAAAAGACACTTGTCGGGACTTCCCTGGTGGTGCAGTGGTTAAGAATCCACCTGCCAATGCAGGGGACACGGGTTCGATCCCTGGTCCGGGAAGATCCCACATGCCGCGGAGCAACTAAGCCCGTGCACCACAACTACTGAGCCTGCACTCTAGAGCCCAGAAGCCACAACTACTGAGCCCACGTGCTGCAACTACTGAGCCCGTGTGCTGCAACTACTGAAGACCATGCGCCTAGAGCCCATGCTCTGCAACAAGAGAAGCCACCACAATGAGAAGCCCGCACAGCGCAACGAAGAGTAGCCCCAGCTCGCCACAACTAGAGAAAGCCCATGTGCAGCAACGAAGACCCAATGCAGCCAAAAAATAAATTAAAATTTAAAAATAAAAAGACACTTGTCAAGGTGCCAAGAAAGTTCAGTGTATATTGTAAAGTTTTTTCAACAAATAGTGCCAGAACAGCTGGATATTCAACCAAAAAAAATGAACCTTGACTCATATTACATTTCACACACAAAGATTAATTTGGGATGAATCATCGTCTTGAATGTTAAAAGCCAAAACTTTAAATGTGGAAGGATATATTTGAAAACTTGGGATAGGTAAATATTTCTAAAAGAAGTCACTAAAAGCACCAGATACCTCATACCCATTAGGATGACTACTGTGAAAAAAAAAAAAGGGGGTTGGAGGGAATATGGAGAAATTGGAACCCTCGAACACTTTTGGTGGCATTGTAAATGGTTCAGTCACTATGGAAAACAATATGGAGTTTCCTCTAAAAATTAAAAATAGAACTACCAGATGATCCAGCAATCCCACTTCTGGGCATATATCCATAAGGATTGAAAGCAGGGTCTAAAAGAGATATTTGCATGCCCACGTTCATTGTAGCACTATTCACAGAAGAGGTAGAAGAAATCCAAATGTCCATTGATAGAGGAATAGATAAATAAAACATGGTATAGACATACAATGGGATATTATTCAGCTTTAAAAAGAGAGTAAATACTGTCACATGATATAAAATGGATGGACCTTGAGGACATAATGCTAAGTGAGATAAGCCAGTCACAAAAAGACAAATACTGTATGATTCCACTTATATGAGGTATATAGAGTTGTCAAAATCATAGAGACAGAAAGCAGAATGATTTGTCAATGAAAAAATGTTGCCTGCCATATCAGTAAACAAAGGATGTTGTAGCCATCAAGCCTTCACACTGCAGCTGCCCTGATGGTGAGCCCTGAGGGAATTCAGGATAGAAACAGGATGCTGCCATCAGTCACTGCAGGCACCCCCCAACGGTGCACCCCAGGAGACTCAGAATGAGAAAGCACAGGATACTGGCCCCAGATAGCCAAAGTGCTTATCAAAGGAATAATCTCAATGAGCCCAGAACTTTGCATCTTCCCATATATAGAAAAGCACTAAATTCATTAACGAGATGTCTGGTTCTCTTTAATCAACTGTAATCTTTTGAAGTTCCTACTACCTGGTGTTTGTTGTAAATACTCCTATACATCCTGGCTCCTCTCACATCTTCGCAGCAGTCTCTCTGAGCTGAGAGGCTGCATCCTGGGCTTAAGCCCTCAGTTTTGTTACCAAATAAAACAAAATTCTCCACTTTTAGGTGGTGCATTTTTTTCAATCTACGGGTTGTTACCAGGGCCTGGAGGAAGGGAGAAGAGGGAGCTGTTTAATGGGTATACGGGTTTAGATTTATAAGATGAAAAACTTCCGGAGATCTGTTTTATAACAATGTGAACTACTTAGCACTATTGAACTGTATACTTTAAAATGGTTAAGATAGTAAATTTTATGTTATGTGTTTTTTACTACAATAAATTTTTTTTAAATCTTCACAGAAAGAAAGCACTTAACATAAAAGAAAAAAATGATTTATTGGACTTTGTAAAAATTGAAACTAGCCATTCATTGAGACACTGAAAAGAAAATGAAAAGGCAAATCACATATTAGGAGAAAAAATATATATATATTTTAAAAGGAACCCTATAGTCTTTTTTTTTTTTAATTTTTGGCTGCGTTGGATCTTCATTGCTGTGCGCGGGCTTTCTCTAACTGCGGCGAGCGGGGGCTACTCTTCGTTGCAGTTCGTGGGCTTCTCATTGCGGTGGCTTCTCTTGTTGTGGAGCACGGGCTCTAGGCACGCAGGCTCAGTAGTTGTGGCTCGCTGGCTCTAGAGCACAGGCTCAATAGTTGTGGCGCAGGGGCTTGGTTGCTCTGCAGCATGTGGGATCTTCCCGGACCAGGGCTTGGACCCGTGTACCCTGCATTGGCAGGTGGCTTCTGAACCACTGCGCCACCGGGGAAGTCCCAGGAACCCTATAGTCTTTATTTATTTTTAAAATATTTTTGTTGCATTTCTTTTATTTATTTATTTTTAATTAATTTTTGGCTGCTTTGGTTCTTTGTTGCTGTGTGTCTCTCTCTAGTTGCGGTGAGCAGGGCTACTCTTTGTTGTGGTGTGCAGGCTTCTCCTTGCGGTGGCTTCTTTTGTTGTGGAGCACAGGTTCTAGGCACGTGGGCTTCAGTAGTTGTGGCGCACGGGCTTAGTTGCTCCACAGCATGTGGGATCTTCCCGGACCAGAGCTCGAACCCATGTCCCCTGCATTGGCAGGCGGATTCTTAACTACTGTGCCACCAGGGAAGCCCTAGGAGAAAATATTAATAGTACATATATCTGCAGTGGATGCTTTGATGCTCCCTCCAGATTTCCCTTCCACAACTGCCAGGAGTTTGGGCTGCTAGAATTGCAACAGTTAAGTCTGCCTGTAGACATTGCCCTTGACCAGAAGAGAAAAAAATGTAAGGGAGAAGAGAAGAAGAAAAATCAGGGCATCCAGAGAGATGGGAGGGAAACTAGGGTTGTGTGGAGACATGGAAATCAAGGGAAGAATGTGCATCAGAAAAGAGGTAGTTTGTCAAATGTTCCTAAGCGATTACATAAGAGAAAAACTAGATAATACACATCAGATGTAGCAACATGGAGGTCACTGGAGAGAACAGGTAACAGCAATTTAACTAATAATGGGGACAGAAGCCAGATTGTAGTGTGTTCATGAGTAGGAGGTAAGGAAATAGATGCAGTAAGTGAAACAACTCTGAAAAAATTTTGAATGCAAAGGGGAGGAGTGAATTAGGTTAGCATTTGGAGCAGCTATGTGGGTCAGATGGCAAAATGTTTAAAAATTCAATTTAATTATTTTTGAATAAGTAGTAAATTCACTTGGTTTAAATTTTTTAAATTACACATTGAGCAGTCTTACTCTAGTTCCTCACAATCCACACCCCCTACTCTGACTTTTATATGTAACCACTATCTATTAGTTTTTTTGGAATCTTTCTATTATTTCTTTAGGCAGATATGAGCATATGCTAATGTAAATTAATAATCCTCCCCCTCTTTCTTCCACAAAAGCAGCTCAGCTTTGATTTTTTTCACTTAACAATAGATCCTGTATATCTTTCTTAGTATCTACAGAGTGACACAGGTTGTTTCCAGGAGTTTGCTACTATAAACGATGCTGCACTGGATAACCTTATACAGTTGAAAGTTTGTATGTATAGGTATATTTTTAGGTTAAAATTCCAGAAGTGGGATTTCTGGTTTAAAGATTGGTGCACTTTTAATTTTGATGGATATTGTCATACTGCCTTCCATGGGGTTCATATCATTTTGTTCTCCCAGGCATTATGTGAAAGTGTCTGTTACAGAAAATGCTATCACACCTTTGACTTTTTTGTAATCTCACGAGTGGTCATTAGTATTTTATTATACTTTTACTTGGCATTTATCTTACTATGAAAGAGGTTGAATGTGTCTTTGTATGTTTAAATGCAATTTGCATTTTTTATAGTGAACTCTGTCTCTCAGAGTCTTATTGTTTATGTCTTTATCCATTTTTTCATCTGACTTGTTGGTTTTTTCTTCTCAATTTCTAGGAGCTCTTTATATATTAGGGGAGAGGGAGCTATTAATCTTACAAGTGAAAGGTGGATAATAGAGCAAGCTTACTAAGAAGAGATGGGGAGTGATATCAAAAGCAAAAATGCAAATATTAGCCTTAAGTGAGAGGAAGGATATATTTTGTTACATTACAACAAAAGGGACAGATGGGGTTGGGTCCACATTCCAGGTGGGTATGAGGATTTTGTGGTAGGGCTGCAGGAGTACCAGTTTATCAGCTTCTACTTTCACAGTGAAATAAGAGTCAGGTTCATCTGCTGAGACTTGACAAGGGGGTAGGGGTGGGAAGAGAGATGGCTGGAAGGATGAGAATGGGTTGTCTGATTTAGTGATTTTACAGGCAAAATAATTTTAGGTGAAGACAAGGTCCAGGGTGTAATATTGGGAGTGTGTGGCTGAGGTGACAGGGGTGGAGGTCACTGAAAATAAAAAGATCAAGAGACCAAAAGCCAGGATGTTGGATCATTAGCACTCTCTAGACATGGAAGTCACCCATGTTGATGTCAGGTGTAAGGGTGGAGAGGAAGGTTTATGAGCCTGAGTCTGCAATGAATGAGAGGTAGAGTCTAGGATGTCAAGAGATGACAGGCACAATGAAGACTAGAAGGTGATAAAGCCAAATGGCATGGACTATGAAAAAGCAGAGATTTTTACAAATAGATGAAAGAGTAAGGGTGAAAAGCAACACTAAGAAACAAAGAGAAAAGAGGCTTCTGACCTCACCTGATATATGGAAGTATTGCTACACAGGGTTGTGAAAGAATAAGCAGTCTTCACTTGAATGGGCTGTAGTATAATCTGACCCTCAGGGAATATTCTTTATGGACTTAAAGATTTTAATAATGTGGAGCAATTAGATTTGCATCACCATTAACAGACATGAAGGCTCTCCTCTGTACTGACCGGGGACAGCCAGCTTTGAGAGTCATCTTGTGGGAGGCAGTGCCAAATGTTGACACCACCTACAACTCTAGTTCCATCATTTCAGGTTAAGGCGTGTGATATTGCAAACGGCTCTCAACTTTTACACTGGAGCTTTTCAGGGAGTAGTTTGAATGAGACAGAGGAAAAGGGGATAAGGAGATTGAATGTTTGAGGGAGGAACCCTCACTGAGTGAGGAAAAATTCTGAGTTCACCATCTGTCAGACCCTGTTCTAACCACTTTGTGTGTAAAAATTCATTTAAACCTCACAAATAAGAAGTAAGTTGTAATAAAATCATTCTTATTTTTCAAATGAGGAAACTGAGGAAAAGAGATGTTAAGTAACTTGCCCTAGTTGTGTCACACAATTAGTAAACAGCAGAGCCAGGTTGGAGGCTCAGGCAGTCTTGGCCCCAGAAGCCATGCTCTTAACCACCATACCATACTCTTTGCTGATATATGCATCCAGATACAGCCTTGGTAATTCTTAAGCGTGATATGGGTTTTCCTAGGCAGCTGTTCTGGAGCCTTCCCATTACCTCTCAAAGAAAATCTCTAAGAGATTAGTCCTGCATTGTGCAAAGAATTAAATTGGGGGAGAGAGAGAGAGACAAGAGAATCAGACTGTTTACATCATAACAACAAAATAGGCTAACGGAAGCAGTGTTCAAAAAGGCAGGAAGATTTTGATAAGTGAAACCAAGGAGTAGAATTGGCCTCTCTGATGGCTCCTTTGTCCTTAGTCATTCTCTTGACCTCGTTGCCTGGGACTTTGAGGGAGGCATAGTCATTCTGGAGTAGTGCTGTGAGCTGAGCTTCATGACTCAGCTCTTAAAATCTAAGAGGTGTGGGAGACTGTGGGGAAGAGAGAGGAGACGCCTTTCTTCCTCCTGTTTCAGTCTCAGAATTGACCTTACAAAACTTCAGATCCACCCAATTCTTTGGGGTCTTCTGAGGAACCCAGCCCAAGGAAGTCTCTGATGTATTTCAAACAGCTGTGGAGTCTTTGCTATAACCAGAGTAAACCATTATTTGTTTGTTTTTTTAACCAGTTGTTCAGGACAGCAAGTCACAAAATAGTACACACTGTTTGAGCCCATCTTTTTTTCCTTTTTTGCACAACAAAAATGTCTATCTGTGTACAAAAAACTTTAGATGCCATATATAACCAACAGTGGCTAAATCAGAGGAGCTATTATAACTGTTTATAAATTCATTTTCTCATCTAAAATTTTCTTCTTTTTTGACAATAAACATAACTTATGAAATTTTAAAAATTAAATAAAATAGTTCATTACAACATCAACAGTGGGCCATGAAACCATTCAGCAAGATGAGGTCGAGAAAATAAAAAGGGTCTTCTTGAAAGTTGTGCCTTTGAGAATTCCTTCTCTCATCAAGTTTCTCCCACAGCTGTGTCTCAGAGAATAAACTTGGAAGGATGCTGCCTCTCTACACTGTGTGTCTACTTTCCCCATAATGACCAATCACTGCAGGGTCACATCAATTGTCGGCACCCTCAGTTTGACTTTATCTGATTTTCTCTGATTCATTCCCATTTTGGAAGCTTCACATCTTCACTATCAGGCCAGGAGACCTGGGTATAGTTCTCCATGCCTACTGCCCCCACTACCAGTGCTGTGCTGGCAGAGGAACACAGTTGTGTTCTTTCCCGGACTCAGTCACACTTACAACTACTGGCACCAACCTTGCCACCTCCTGATATGGCAATTCTCGCATTTATCCTCTGCCTTTTCCCAATCATCCCTGGCTCCTCTGCTATACTAAATTAATAAACCCCAATGACAAGTTTAATTCTCTTTCTTCTACCTGTTAGGAGTAGAGGATGGCCAGAAAGGAAGACAACATCACCCCTCAAAAAAGTGTTGCTCCTGAAGTTTACTCCAAAAAGGTTCAGCAACATCCCAGTTATCTCTCTGTTAAGATGGACTGTCTAATGAGGTATGGTCCTGTGGTAAAGCTGTAGTTTTACCTTAACCTTTTCTGCTGGCGCTTGAGTAGAGTAGCTCCCCTAGCATCATCCATATGCTGGATGTGCTGAACTTTTCCTTGTCCTTGACCTACTATGTGAGCTGAGGGCATGGCCCAGACTCATGATATCTTTCCTTAGGCATTCTAATAAATAGGAGCTATTTTATCTTGCCAAAACACTAAATAATATATGTGAGAGAATTTCTTAGATTGTTTCACCAGGCTTCTCTTAATTATTTTACCAAGCTTCTAAGAGTTTGGTAATATGCAAATATGCTCACATCATTTGGTCATTACCTCTTTATGACTTTTTTCTTCTGCTAAGAAAGACCAATTAGCCTCTGGATTAACCAGGAAACACACCAATGTCCCTTAAACCAACACAAATGTGCAACCAGCTGAGTTATTGAGAATTAAATGGAGCAAGATTGGATGTAAACACTCAACAATATTATTTATTTAATTTTTAAAAACATCTTTATTGGAGTATAATTGCTTTACAATGGTGTGTTAGTTTCTGCTTTATAACAAAGTGAATCAGCTATACATATACATATATCCCCATATCTCCTCCCTCTTGCATCTCCCTCCCACCCTCCCTATCCCACCCCGTTATTTATTTTCTGTTGCTTAGAAGCAGCATGCTGCGTATCCCTGTGAGACTATCACTTTTCTAAAGACTAGGAGTACCTTATCCTCAGAAAATACTCTTTGATGACGTTGAGGTTCGGCTCTCATTGTTTAAAATATCTAGAGCTTCTTAATGAGTGGTTAAGTCCATTATTAAAGAAAGTAGTGGGAAAAGGAAGCCTGGGTGTTTTTCAACTGTTGGAGGATTGAAAAGCCTGGTCCCTGGAGAGGTAGATTAGCAAACAGTGGGAAAAGGCCAGTAGAAGTAGGTAAGTAGTGGCTTTCTTTTAGAAATCAGAACCACTCAAATGTAGCGCACTGGAAAAATATAGGTAGCTGCATTAAGTTAGGGCAGAACCCTCAGTGCTGTGGCAAAGTTCCCCATGGCTGAGTGGGCACAACTGAACCATCTACTTCTGTCCAATGTGATATCTAATGAAATATGGTCCTGTGGCAGAACTCATGGACTAAATGAGACTGGGCCTTGAGTCTATCTTTGGTAGTGATCACAACAGACTGAAGGACAGAGGTCTTCCTCCTGTTTACCCTGGAACTGAATAAGCTCTGGAGTCCTGGTAAAATCCAAAGAAAGATAAGAAAAGCCATGAAGAATGATTGATATTGAACTTTTCCCTCCTGTTGGCATAAGATTTGATTTGACAGAAAAAAACAAAAAATGTCACATTATTGGTACTTGCTGTGGAAGTGGGAAAGCCCAGAGGAATCAGTTTCCTTGAAGAAATCTGGATGATCCTCATGGTAGTGCTTCAAGACAGAGTCAACCTTCTAACACAAGACTTATTGCCAGGGTCCCCAGAGATTTTTACATTACATCACACATAATATGTATGAAAGTTAATTTGGTTAACTCAGTACCTGAAGCTGTCTCCTGTCCCTTCTTAGCAAGAGTATGTATGTATATAAAATAAAATTAAATATTGTATATAATTTTACATGTATACTTTTAAACAATTATTTTAGTTTCAATTTCTCACAAAGGAAAGCTTGAAACAAGGGCTTGGGTGTAGGAGGTAATATCAGGAAGCAGGAATGAGGGAATAAAGAAAATGAGAGAGATAAAGAGAAACTGCTGATAAAAAAGATGTGTTATTGAGTTACTGCGTAGCAACTGGGATTCAGTCCTTCTCTGAACCCTCTAAAGAAATACACAAAATGGGCTTCAGAATTGTCCTTCTTAAGGATGGGAAGCTACGGTTGTTTTTTTTTTTTTTTTTAACTGATTCCCACCCTCTATTGAGGCTTGCTCCCAGGAGTGTTTCTGGACTATGCTGTGGAGGGATGACAGATCTTCCTTGGCTTCAGGAAAAACACTGAGGCTGAACATCAAAGCATAGGGAGAGCTAGAGGTAAGAGAACTTGGACATGGAAACTGTCTACCACAGCTGCTACTAAAACCCAAGCTGGCCTGAGGGGGTGAAACTAGGGGCACAGAAAGCACATGCAACATAAACCTGTATCAGGAAAGTGAGTGGAAGATGACTAATCTTTTAGAGAAGAATCTTTCTTCCCCCCAAACTCCCCACCCTAGGTTGTTGGGTAAGAGGGTAAACGTTGCATGACCTGTTGCCTTTGAACATGTGTTTAAACCTCAGATGAATGCCCTGTACTTAGCAGCAGGTCTCAGTCTTACTCTCAGTTGTATCTGATGCCTTTGACTCCAAAGCCTTTCTGAGTTTGCCAGACATATCTCTCTCCTGGCTATACAGCAGCCTCCTTGAAGCTTATTCTAGGCTGTGGATTCTTTTGTTACCTCATCTAGTAACACATTCTTTTTTATTTTCCATCTTCTATAATTTTTTTTAAATTTTTTTATTGGTGGGGCTAATGGCGGCCTCTGGGAAGGCTCATGCCAATGAGTACTTCCCAGAACTGCTGCTGCAAGTGCCCTTATCTCCATGGTGAGCCACAGCCGCCCACCCCCCCACCTCTGCAGGAGATCCTCCAACACCAGCAGGTTGACCCTGGTTCTATTCCATATCATCTTCAATCCGGGACACAAGGTGTCAGAGCAGCCTCTATCTGGAACATTGTCAGTAGTTGTGGCATATGGAAAGGAGAACATGGTGAGGAAGGTGCTGACCCTTAAAGCCTCCATCCAGAACTGACACCTCTGTTCACTCATTGGTCAAACTAAATAAAAAAGAAAAAATAGAGAAGGAATAAGAACTACAATCCTGCAGCCTGTGGAATGAAAACCACATTCACAGAAAGACAGACAAAATGAAAAGGCAGAGGACTATGTACCAGATGAAGGAACAAGATAAAACCCCAGAAAAAGAACTAAATGAAGTGGAGATAGGCAGAAAAAGAATTCAGAAAATTTTTCCAGAAAAAGAATTCAGAATAATGATAGTAAAGATGATCCAGGACCTCTGAAAAAGAATGGAGGTAAAGATCAAGAAAATGCAAGAAATGTTTAACAAAGACCTAGAAGAAATAAAGAACAAACACTAGAAGAATTAAAGAACAAACAGAGATGAACAATACAATAACTGAAATGAAAAATACACTAGAAGGAATCAATAACATAGTAACTAAGGCAGAAGAATGGATAAGTGACCTGAAAGACAGAATGGTGGAAATCACTTCCACAGAACAGAATAAAGAAAAAAGAACAAAAGGAAAAGAAGACATCTTAAGAGACCTCTGGGACAACATTAAACACACCAACATTCACATTATACAGGTCCAGAAGGAAAAGAGAGAGAGAAAGGACCCAATAATATATTTGAAGATATTAGAGTTGAAAACTCCCCTTACATGGGAAAGGAAATAGCCACCCAAGTCCAGAAAGGGCAGAGAATCCCAGGCATGATAAATCCATGGATAAGCAGGCTGAGACACATAGTAATCAAATTGACAAAAATTAAAGGCAAAGAAAAATTATTAAAAGCAACAAGGGAAAAATGACAAAAAACATACAAGGGAACTCCCATAAGGTTAACAGCTGATTTCTCAGCAGAAACTCTACAAGCCAGAAGGGAGAGGCATGACATATTTAAAGTGATGAAAGGGAAGAACCTGCAACCAAGATTACTCTACGAGCAGGATCTTATTCAGGTTCATAGAGAAATCAAAAGCTTTACAGACAAGCAAAAGCTAAGAGAATTCAGCACCACCAAACCAGCTCTACAACAAATGCTAAAGGATCTTCTCTAAGTGGGAAACACAAGAGAAGAAAAGGACCTACAAAAACAAACCCAAAACAATTAAGAAAATGGTCATAGGAACATATATATTGATAATTACCTTAAACATGAATGGATTAAATGCTCCAACCAAAAGACACAGGCTTGCTGAACAGGTACAAAAAAAAGACCTGTATATATGCTATCTACAAGAGACCCACTTCAGACCTAGGGACACATACAGACTGAAAGTGAGGGAATGGAAAAAGATATTCCACGGCAATGGAAATCAAAAGAAAGCTGGAGTAGCAATACTCATATCAGATAAAATAGATTTTAAAATAAAGAACATTACAAGAGACAAGGAAGGGCACTACATAATGATCAAGGGATCAGTCCAAGAAGATATAACAATTATAAATATATATGCACCCCACATAGGATCACCTTAATACATAAGGCAAATGCTAACAGCTATAAAAGAGGAAATTGACAGTAACACAATAATAGTGGGGGAATTTAACACCACGCTTACACCAATGGACAGATCATCCAGACAGAAAATTAATAAGGAAACACAAGCTTTAAAAGACACAATAGACCAGATAGATTTAATTGATATTTATTCGACATTCTATCCAAAAACAGCAGATTACACTTTCTTCTCAAGTGCACACGGAACATTCTCCAGGACAGGTCACATCTTGGGTCACAAATCAAGCCTCAGTAAATTTAAGAAAATGGAAATCATATCAAGCATCTTTTCTGACCACAACATTATGAGATTAGAAATAAATTACAGGGAAAAAAAGTAAAAAACAAAAACACAGAGAAGCTAAACAATGCATTACTAAATAACCAAGAGATCACTGAAGAAATCAAAGAGGAAATCAAAAAGTACCTAGAGACAAATGACAATGAAAACACGATGATCAAAAACCTATGGGATGCAGCAGGAGCAGCTCTAAGGGGGAAGTTTATAGCAATACAATCCTACCTCAAGAAACAAGAAAAATCTCAAATAAACAATCTAACCTTATACCTAAAGGAACTAGAGAAAGAAGAAAAAAAAAACACAAAGTTAGTAGGAGGAAAGAAATCATAAAGATGAGAGCAGAAATAAATGAAATAGAAATGAAGAAAATAATAGCAAAGATCAATAAAACTAAAAGCTGGTTCTTTGAGAAGATAAACAAAA
>NC_041229.1:67877235-67877956 GCF_002837175.3 Physeter macrocephalus
GAAATTAAACATAAAAACCATATGATCATCTCAATAGATGCAGCAAAAGCTTTCAACAAAATTCAACACCCATTTATCATAAAAACGCTCCAGAAAGTGGGCATAGAGGGAACCTACCTCAACATAATAAAGGCCTTGGTAAAGTTGCAGGGGACAAAATTAATGTACAGAAATCTCTTGCATTCCTATACAGTAACAACAAAAGATCAGAAAGAGAAACTAAGGAAACAATCCCATTCACCATTGCAACAAAAAGAATAAAATACCTAGGAATAAACCTACCTAAGGAGGTAAAAGACTTGTACTCAGAAAACTATAAGACACTGATGAAAGTAATCAAAGATGATACAAACAGATGGAGAGATATACCATGTTCTTGGATTGGAAGAATCAGAATTGCGAAAATGACTATACCACCCAAAGCAATCTACAGATTCAATGAAGTCCCTGCCAAATTACCAATGCAGTTTTTACAGAAGTAGAACAAAAAATCTTAAAATTTGTATAGAGACACAAAAGACCTCGAATAGCCAAAGCAATCTTGAGGGAGAAAAACAGAGCTGGAGGAATCAGACTCCCTGACTTCAGACTATACTTCAAAGTTACAATAATCAAGACAATATGGTACTAGCACAAAAACAGAAATACAGATCAATGGAACAGGATAGAAAGCTCGGAGATAAACCCACACACCTATGGTCACCTAATCTATGACAAAGGA
>NC_041229.1:67878293-67902131 GCF_002837175.3 Physeter macrocephalus
CTCTTGCACATCAAAGGAAACCATAAACAAGACAAAAAGACAACCCTCAGAATGGGAGAAAATATTTGCAAATGAAGCGACTGACAAAGGATTAATCTCTAAAATATACAAGCAGCTCATGCAGCTCAATATCAAAAAAACAAACAACCCAATCCAAAAATGGGCAGAAGACCTAAATAGACATTTCTTCAAAGAAGACACACAGATGGCCAAGAGGCACAGGAAAAGATTCCCAACATCACTAATTATTAGAGAAATGGAAATGAAAACTACAATGAGGTATCACCTCACACCAGTTAGAATGGGCATCATCAGAAAATCTACAAACAATAAATGCTGGAGAGGGTGTGGAGAAAAAGGAACCCTCTTGCATTGCTGGTGGGAATGTAAATTGATACAGCCACTATGGAGAACAGTATGGAAGTTCCTTAAAAAACGAAAAATAGAATTACCATATGAGCCAGCAATCCCACTACTGGGCATACACCCAGAGAAAACCATAATTCAAAAAGACACACGCACCCCAATGTTCATTGCAGCACTATTTACAATAGTCAGGTCATGGAAGCAACCTAAATGCCCATTGACAGACGAATGGATAAAGTAGATGTGGTACATATATACAATGGAATATTACTCAGCCATAAAAAGGAACGAAATTGGGTCATTTGTAGAGATGTGGATGGACCTAGAGAGTGTCATACAGAGTGAGATAAGTCAGAAAGAGAAAAACAAATATCGTATATTAACGCATATATGTGGAATGTAGAAAAACGGTACAGATGAACTGGTTTGCAAGGCAGAAATAGAGACACAGATGTAGAGAACAAACGTATGGACACCAAGGCAGGAAAGTGTGGGGCAGGTGGTGGTGGGATGAACTGGGAGATTGGGATTGACATATATACACTAGTATGTATAAAATAGATAACTAAACCTGTTATATAAAGAAAAAGAAAAAATATATTTCTCTGAAGAAATAAATTATTGGGAAATAATGTTGCATGAAAGAATGAAAAAAAAATTTTTTTTAATCTTCTCATGGAGAAATGTCTACCTGATCCTTTGCCCCTGTTTTAGTTGGGTTATTTGTCTGTCTGTGGTTGAGCTGAACATGTTTTTATATATTCTGGATTCTAGTCTCTCTCTCTTTTTATTTTATTTTATTTTTTTTGGCCACACCATGTGGCATGCAGGTTCTTATTTCCCCGACTAGGGATCAAGCCCATGACTCCTGCATTAGGAGCAAGGAGTCTTAACCACTGGACAGCCAGGGAAGTCCCTGGATTCTAATCTCTTATCCAAAATATGATTTACAAAAATCTTCTCCTGTTATGTAGACTGCCTTTCCACTTTCTCAGTGGTGTACTTTGAAGCACAAAATTTTTAAATCTTGATGAAGTGTAATTAATTTATTATTCCTTTGGCTGCTCCTGCTTTTGGTTTCATATTTAAGAAACAATTGCTGGGCTTCCCTGGTGGCGCAGTGGTTGCGCGTCCGCCTGCCGATGCAGGGGAACCGGGTTCGCGCCCCGGTCTGGGAGGATCCCACATGCCGCGGAGCGGCTGGGCCCGTGAGCCATGGCCGCTGGGCCTGCGCGTCCGGAGCCTGTGCTCCGCAACGGGGCCCCGCAACGGGAGAGGCCAAAGCAGAGGGAGGCCCGCATACCACAAAAAAAAAAAAAGAAACAATTGCTAATCAATTGCTAATCATAATTTATACCTATGTTTTCTCCTAAGAGTTTTATACCTTTAGTGTTTAGATTTGGGTTTTTATTCATTTTTAGTTAATTTTTGTATATTATGTGAGGTATAGGTCCAAATTCACTCTTTTGCATGTGCATATCCAGTTGTCCCAGCAATATTTGTTGAAAAACTCTTCTTTTCCAATTGAATTGTCTTGGCACCTTTGTTGAAAATCAAATGATCATAAAATGTGAAGGTTTATTTCTGGATCTCAATTCTATTCCATTGATCTGTATTTCTATCCTTATGCCAGTACCACACTGTCTTGATTAGTGTAGCTTTATAGTAAATTTTGAAATTGGGAAGCTTGAGACTTCCAAATTTGTCTTTCTTCTCCAAGACTGTTTTGGATTGTCTGGCTATTCTGAGTCCCTTTAATTTCCAAATAAATTTTAAGAAAAGCTTGTCAATTTCTACAAAGAAGTCAGCTGTGATTATAAATTGTTATTTAACTTTTCTTAATAATAAATTACTTGTAACATACCTCACAATGATTATAACACATTTCAACATGAATATTGACAATCATACCCATATTTATTATTTTTGTTCATTTGCATTATGAAATTCTACGAAGGTGCTATTCAGAGGGTGGCAGTTGAAAGTCATAGCAGAAATTTCTAACTTTGTGAAAGTCTGTATATATTTTTTACTTTATTCTCATGAAGCATGATAAAATACATACAAGAGTAACACAACATAACATTGTTTTTGTCCTTTTCAAATGCACCATGTGATATTCTTGTTGTAGAAGATAAACGTTAGCAAGATGGCTGACAGATTCTCCTTCGTTCTTCTTCTCCTTTTTTCTTAATTTTAGAGTGCTGAATAATATTGTTCAATAAAAATATTCTCTAAAATAACTTCATTATATTTCTAAACTACTTTGGCATTAATCTGGATGTTCAATTGAACTCTCACATTAGTGGAATTTATTTTCCAAAAGAGAGTATCTGTGAATCAAATCAAATCAAACATAACACTTTTACAGCATAAAAAATATACTGAGTACCTACCAGGGGTTTAGCCCAACTCTTCATTGTGAAACTTCTTAAGTGATCTATACTAGTCACTTCTACCTGACCCAGATAGAGTGTTTCTTTAATTGTTGAAATGTGCCTTCCTTATCTCACCATTCACAGTCTTCTTGCCAAGGACTCTTGTGTTGTCACATTTAAGGATCAGTTTGCTTTTGTCTCATGTAATGTCTATACTGCATTAGACACAATGGCCTGCTCTCTACTTTGTGAACTATGTCCTTTGAACTCTGTCCAGGTATTATACTACCCTGGGTCTCCTACTTCTGAATACCTGGTCTCCACTTTCCTTAGTACTCTCTTCTCTCTTCCTACTACACCCAAGGGACATGCCCTAGGCTACCCTAGTCCTTGCTTGCCAGTTTCACAACAATTCTTATTCTGATGTCTTCTCATCCAGGCTAATGCTCCCTCTTGCCTAGAGGGCATAGCTATTGGATATCACATAACCTTAAATAGAGCATGTCTGGACGTGGACCCCCTTTACTCTCCAAATCAACTTCCTTTCAATGTCATTTCATAGTGGTAACAAACATTTCCCAAGGTCATTAGATTTCAGTCTCCCATCCCTTAATTCCCTATATATAGTTAGTTACCATAAAGTCCTGTGGGTATTTTTGGAAAGAATTCTCAAACCAATCTATTCATCTCCATTCCACTTTTACCACTTGTACAATTACTTATGAAACTTTTTGTTCATGGGGTCAAGGGAAGCCTAGTTAAGAGTTTTAATCTGCAAGAGCTTTAATCTACAAGACATGCACCAGCCTAGGAGATGAATAGGTCCTAAGAGCTGGGCCAGATACAATAAGCTGTTGATCAAAGTTGAAGGCCATTTTCAGATGGTATCAAGAAGAACCAATATAACCTTTACCTCAGGTTTGTATATCTACAACTCCCCACCATGTCTCCTGAATATTGTGTGCTACAAACATATTTTGTTCACACCAACATCTATACTTTTGTTTATTTGGTTAGTCTGGTTGGTGGTACAAGCTTAGTATTATCCCATTTAAAGGTTGGTGATTTATGTCATAAAGCTTTAGTACCATGGTCAATTCAAGAATATGGTGAAGCACATCTCTAGGTTGGTTTTCTTGAAAACCAAAAGGTGGACAGACACAGAGAGGTTTAATATTAAACTCAAGACATTGTTCACTAAGTCAACAGGATAGTGTCAGGAACTAGAACTGAAGTAGAGTTTTCCAAACCAACAGAAAAATTCTGGGCAGGAGTTTTTCTAAACTTCCTTAAGTTCTCTGCCACCTGTAAAGCAAAGCAACTCAAACCTTCACAATTAGCCCTATCTGAACTCTCCTTGTCTTTGACATCTAACAAGTCTCAGTATCTCCTGCAAAAGAAGAGCAAAACTCATATAGCCCTTTCCATTGGCTAGTGTATTGATCATGTTTTTAATATTTTATGATGTTTTGACATCTTGGGGGCCTTAGCTGGCTGAGAAGAGACTGTTTCTCCCAGGATTAGCTAAGTCCCAGAGATAATAAACAACTTTCCTGAAGACATACTTTTCATACACAAATCAACCAATCCCAAGTAAGTACATAGTCCGTCCTTTATCTAACTCTTCTACACCAAGCAAATATTTCCCCTGCCCTAAATTTCTCAGGTTCAGTTACCAGGCAACTAGTGACTACCCCTATAGCCCAGAGCCCACTTGAATTATTCAAACTAGCCATTTGTAAGCAGTTTCCCTACCCTGTCTTGCCTTTCTTACAGAAAACAATAAAGTCTTTGGCCAGGCTTCCTGTCACTCCTTTCTGCTTCCTGATCAACACTGGTGCTTCCCCATGTGGCCCTGCATCATGTGGTGTGCCCCCTCCTCTTGGAAACATAAGTAATTAAAATCTTCTTTCAATGGCATTAGCCTCTCCATGTCATCACTCAGTCACCTCCATAAATTAAAATCCCATGAGTATAACTGAAATAGCTAGTCATTCTAAACACTTTGTATAGATGACTTCATTTAATCTTCACAACTCTATGAGGTATATACTATTATCCCCATTCTAACAAAGAGAGTACCGATGTACAGAGAGGGTAGGTAATCTGCCCAAGATTCTATGAATCAGTGGCAGAGCTGGGACACAAACCCAGGCAGAGCAATGTCAGTCTGTGACTTCACAACTGCACTATATTGCCTTCTAAGGAAGTTGGGGTGTTCTATACGCTCAGGATACAAATCACTGGCATTTCCCTCATCACTATAGGCCTCCTGAAATGGTTGCCCTTCATGTTTGAAAGCCTGTCTTAAATTATTTATCAGAATGAGGAACAGACATTATCTGGAGCCTGAAAAGCATCTGGTTCTGATCCTAGTTGTTGGCTTACAGTGAATAGAGAAATGAACATCTAATTAAAATTGCATAGAATGCAGATGAGACAAGGGTGACAATCCATACTCTTTCTCTGTAAACTCTAGATTGCTTTCACTAAATTATATAGTCTCAAGTATGATTCCTCAGTGGCTACTACATGAATGGTTGTTTTGGTTGTGTAGCATGTAGACTAAAACTTTTATTTTGTTTTTTTAAAATATTTATTTATTTGTTTGGTTGTACCAGGTCTTAGTTGTGGCAGGCGGGCTCCTTAGATGTGGCATGCTAACTCTTAGTTGCGGCATGCATGCGGGATCTAGTTCCCTGACCAGGGATCGAATCCAGGCCCCCTGCATTGGGAGTGTGGAGTCTTATCCACTGTGCCATCAGGGAAGTCCCAAACTTTTATTAATGACACTAATAAAACTTACAGTCAACAATTGCCACACAATAGTATTTTCTTTTCAATGGCTGCCTTGGGCCAATTCCCAGGGATAAGATTGAGTTAAAGAAAATTATGGTTGTTCTCATTACTTTCTATGTCTTTAACTTCTAGATTGCTTTCACTAACTTATATAGCCTCAGGTTTTGTACATGTTAGACATGGACTTGCCAACATTCAATTATATCATGTATATTTATGCTAAGTCATCCTACACTCTCTAAAACTATCATATCACTCTCCTCTCTGAATCTCCAAAATCCCCTTCCCTTTCCTTATCCTCGACTGATAATCTCATTTCTTTTAGAGACAAGCAGGCAAGACATCCAGACAAGATGCTGGAGGGTTGGTAGATTTGTGATGATTAGGTGCTCATCACAAATCTACCAACCATCCAGCATCTGTACCTGCTTACTCTGTTGACCCTGTATCATAAGGAACGGAATTGGCATGCTCTAATCTAAGGACAAACCCTCATTTGTTCATTGATGTCTCCCTCCACTCAGGGCTTTGCTTCTCCTCCCTCTTCTGACTACCCCATGACTCTAATGACACTAGTTGTTCTCCCCCGATTTCTCAAGTTCTGTACGTGGATGTCTATCTGGAATCTTAAATGTAGCATATTCAGAACAGAAATCTTGATGTCCTCCACACCCCGAATCTCCTTCTCCTCCAGTCTTCCTTCTGGAGGAATGATAATGACACAATCATTCATTCGATTGGTCAGACCCCAGACTAGAAGTCATCCTTGATTCTTTTCTTCTCTTTCTCTCATGCCCTGCATTGAATCTACCTCTAAAACCAAAATATAAACAAGTGTAGTCATTTCTCACCTCCTCCATCAGTATCATCTTATCCCTAGCCAGCCTCAACCCACATCTTCTTGTTGTAATAACCTCCTAAGTGGTCTTTCTGCTTTCACTCTTAGTCTCCTACACAGTGGCCAAAATTTTTTCTTTTTTTTCTTCCATTTTATGAAGATATAATTGACATACAATACTATATACATTTAAGGTATACAGCATAATGATTTGACTTACATACATCATGAAGTGATTATCACAGTAAGTTCAGTGAACATCCATCATCTCATATAGATACAAAATTAAAGAAATAGAAAAAATTTTTTCCTTGTGATAAGACCTCTTAGGATTGCTTTTTTTTTTTTTTTTTTTTTTTTTGCAGTACGCGGGCCTCTCTCTGTTGTGGCCTCTCCCGCTGCAGAGCACAGGCTCCGGACGCACAGGCTCAGTGGCCATGCCTCAAGGGCCCAGCCGCTCCGCGGCATGTGGGATCTTCCCAGACCGGGGCACGAACCCGGGTCCCCTGCCTCGGCAGGCGGACCCTCAACCACTCTGCCACCAGGGAAGCCCAGGATTGCTTTCTTAACAACATTCATATACAACATACAGCAGTGTTAATTTTATTTATCATGTTGTATGTTACATCCCTAGTACTTATTTATATTATAACTGGAAGTGTGTATCTTTTGATTGCCTTCATCCAATTCTCCCTCCCCCTCACACCCCACCTTTGGAAACCATAAATCTGACCTCTTTTTCTTTGAGTTTGTTCTTGAAGTATAATTGTCCTACAACACTATAGTAGTTTCTGTTACACAACATAGTAATTTGATATTCTATATAGTTCTAAATGATCACCACGATAAGTCTAATTACCGTCTGTCACCATAAAAAAGATATTACATAATTATTCACTGCTATCCCTATATTGTATTCACACTCATAACTCATTTATAGTCCTACTGGAAGCTTGTACCTCTTAATCTCCCTCACCTATTTCTGTTTTATCCCATCCATCTCCCCTCTGGCAATCACCTGTTTGTTCTCTGTATCTATGACTGTTTCTGTTTTATTATGTTTGTTCATTTGTTTTGTTTTAAGGATTCTATATATAAGTTAAATCATACTGTATTTGTCTTTCTCTGATTTATTTCACTTAGCATAATACCCTAAGTTCATACATATTGTCACAAATGACAAAATTTCATTCTTTTTTAAAAAATTAATTAATTCATTTGTTTTTATTTTTGGCTGTGTTGGGTCTTCACTGCTGCGTGCAGCCTTTCTCTAGCTGCAGCGAGCGGGGGCTACTCTTCATTGCAGTGTGTGGGCTTCTCATTGTTGTGGCTTCTCTTGTTGTGGAGCATGGGTTCTAGGCACGCAGGCTTCAGTAGTTGTGGCTTGCAGGCTCTAGAGCACAGGCTCAGTATTTGTGGTGCACGGGCTTAGTTCCTCCGTGGCATGTGGTATCTTCCCAGACCTGGGATTGAACCCCTGTCCCCTGCATTGACAGGCAGATTCTTAACCACTGTGCCACCAGGGAAGCCCTTCATTCTTTTTATATGGGTGAGTAATATTCTACTGAATATATATATCACATCTTTTTTATCCATTCATCTATCTTAAGCAACTTTGGTTGCTTCCATATCTTGGCTATTGTAAATAACGCTGCAGTGAACATAAGGGTGCATATATCTTTTTTAATTAGTGTTTTTATTTTCTTCAGATAAATACCCAGGAGAGGAATTGCTGAATCATATGGTATTTCTATTTTCACTTTTTAAAGGAAACTCCATACAGTTTTCCACAATTGCTGTGCCAATTTACATTCCCACAAACAGCACACAAGGGTTCTCTTTTTTCCACATCCTTGCCAACACTTGTTTTTTTGATAATAGCTATTCTGACAGGTATGAGGTGATATTTGTCCCTCAGACCAGAGCTACAGACTAACCAGGGCTAGTAGGATCTGTATTAAGAGAAAAGGGCTATCTCTTAATGAGAGGGTGATATCTCATTGTGGTTTTGATTTGTATTTCCCTAAAGATTAGTGATGTTGAGCACCTTTTCATATGCTTGTTAGCCATCTATATGTCTTCTTTGGAAAAATGCTAATCAGGTCCTCTGCCCATTTTTTAATCAGATGTTCATTTTTTTTGATGTTGAGATGTGTGAGGTCTTTGTATATTTTGGGTATTAACCTCTTATTGGGTATATCATTTGCAAATGCCGTCTCCCATTCAGTAGGCAACCTTTTCATTTTGGTGATAGTTTCCTTCACTGTGCAAACCTTTTTTAGTTTGATGTAGTCCCCTTTGTTTATTTTTGCTTTTGTTTTCCTTGCCTGAGGAGACTTATCCAAAAAAATGTTGTTAAGACTAATGTCAAAGAGCATACTGCCTAAGTTTACTTTTATGGTTTCAGACTTTACACTTAAGTCTTTATCTACTTTGAATTTATTTCTGTGCATGGTGTGAGAAAATAGTGCAGTTTGATTCTTTTGCATGTAGCTGTCCAATTTTCCCAACACCATTCATCAAAGAGGCTATCTTTTCCCCATTGTATATTCTTGCCTCCTTGTTGTAGATTAATTGTCCCTGTAAGTGTGGGTTCATTTCTGGGCTCTCTATTCTGCTCCATTGATCTGTGTGTCTTTGGGGGACCAGTACCATACTGTCTTGATTACTGTAGCTTTGTAGTATAGTTTGAAATCAGGGAACATGCTAACTCCAGTTTTGTTCTTCTTTCCCAAGATTGCTTTAGCTCTTTGGGGTCTTTTGTGCTTCCAAGTAAATTTTAGAATTATTTGTTCTAGTTCTGTACAAAAACAGCATTGGTACTTAAATAGTGGTTGCATTGACTCTGTAGATATCCTTGTGTAGTATGGTCAATTTAACAATATTAACTCTTCCAATCCATAAGCACAGTATATCTTTCCATTTGTTTGTGTTGTCTTCAATTTCTTTCATCAGTGTCTTGTAGTTTTCCAAGTATAGATATTTTACTTCCTTAGATTTATTCCTAGGTATTCTTTTTGATGTGATTGTAAATGAGATTGTGTTCTTAATTTCTCTTTCTGATAGTTCATTGTTAGCATACAGAAATGCAACAGATTTCTGTAAATTAATTTTGTATCCTGCAATGTTACTAAATTCATTGATAACTTCTAGTAGTTTTTTGGTGGCATATTTAGGATTTTCTTTGTATGGTATAATGACATCTGCAAACAGTGAGCTTTACTTCTTCCTTTCCAATTTGGATTCCATTTTTTTTTTTTTTTTTTTTGTCTGATTACTGTGGGTAGGCCTTCCAATACTATCTTTTTTTTTTTTTTAACATCTTTATTGGAGTATAACTGTTTTACAATAGTGTGTTAGTTTCTCCTTTACAACAAAGTGAATCAGTTATACATATACATATGTTCCCATATCCCTTCCCTCTTGCGTCTCCCTCCCTCCCACCCCCCCTATCCCACCTATTTGTTTTTCTCCTTCTGACTTACTTCACTCTGTATGACAGACTCCAGTTCTATCCACCTCATTACAAATAACTCAGTTTCATTTCTTTTTATGGCTGAGTAATATTCCATTGTATATATGTGCCACATCTTCTTTATCCATTCATCTGTTGATGGACAGTTAGGTTGCTTCCATGTCCTTGCTATTGTAAATAGAGCTGCAATGAACATTTTGGTACATGACTCTTTTTGAATTATGGTTTTCTCAGGGTATATGCCCAGTAGTGGGATTGCGGGGTCGTATGGTAGTTCTATTTGTAGTTTTTTAAGGAACCTCCATACTGTTCTCCATAGTGGCTGTATCAATTTACATTATTCCCACCAGCAGTGCAAGAGGGTTCCCTTTTCTCCACACCCTCTCCAGCATTTATTGTTTCTAGAGTTTTTGATGATGGCCAATCTGACCGGTGTGAGATGATATCTCATTGTCCTTTTTGATTTGCATTTCTCTAATGATTAATGATGTTGAGCATTCTTTCATGTGTTTGTTGGCGATCTGTATATCTTCTTTGGAGAAATGTCTATTTAGTTCTTCTGCCCATTTTTTGGATTGGGTTGTTTGTTTTTTGTTATTGAGCTGCATGAGTTGCTTATAAATTTTGGATATTAATCCTTTGTCAGTTGCTTCATTTGCAAATATTTTCTCCCATTCTGAGGGTTGTCTTTTGGTCTTGTTTATCCAATACTATCTTGAATAAAAGTGTTGGGAGTGGGCATCCTTGTATTGCTCCTAACCGTAAAGGAAATTCTTTCAGCTCTTCACTGTTGAATATGATGTTAGCTGTGGGCTTGTCATATATGGCTTTTATCATATTGAGGTATGCTTCCTCTATACCCACTATGTTGAAAGTTTTTATCATGAATGGATGTTGAATTTTGTCAAATGCTTTTTCTGAATCTATTTAGATGATCATGTGATTTTTATCCTTCCTTCTGGTAATGTGGTATATCACATTGATTGATTTGCAAATACTGTTCCACCGTTGCATCCTGGGATAAATCCTACTTGATCATGGTGTACGATCCTTTTAATGTACATGTATTGTTGAGATAAGTTTGCTAATATTTTGTTGAGGATTTCCGCATCTGTGTTCATCAGTGATGTTTACTTGTAATTTTCCTTTTTTGGTGATATCTTTGCCTGGTTTTGGTATCAGGATGATACTGGCCTTATAGAATGAGTTTGGAAGCATTTCTTCTTCTGCAATTTTTTGGAATAGTTGAGAAGCATAGGTGTTAACTCTTCTCTAAATGTTTGGTAGAATTCACCTCTGAAACTATTCAGTCCTGGACTTTGGGTTTTGGGAGTTTTTAAAATTACTGATTCAATTTCATTACTGGTAATTGATTTGTTTATATTTTCTGTTTCTTCCTGGTCCAGCCTTGGGAGATTGTACATTTCTAGGACTTTGTCCATTTCTTCTAGGATGTTCATTTTATTGGCATATAATTGATTATAGTAATCTACTATGATCCTTTGTATTTCTATGTTGTCAGTTGTAACTTCCCCTTTTTCATTTCCAGTTTTACTGTTTAGGCCTTCTCTCTTTTTTTCTTGATGAGTCTGACTAAAGATTTGTCAATTTTATTTATCTTTCCAAGAACCAGCTCTTAGTTTCATTGACCTTTTCTGTTTTTTTTTTTTCTTCCTTTCTACTAACTTGCTAACTTTGGGTCTTGTTTGTTCTTTTTCTAGTTTTTTTAGGTGTAAGGTTAGGTTGTTTGAGATTTTTCTTATTTCCTGACATAGTCTTGTATCACTAAACTTCCCTCTTGGAACTGCTTTTGCAGCATCCATATATTTTGGAATGTTGTGCTTCCATTTTCATTTGTCTTGAAGTAGTTTCTGATTTCCTCTTTGATTTATTCATTGTCCCATTGGTCTTTTAGTAGCATGTTGTTAAACATATGTTTGTGTTTTCTCTATTTTTCTTCCTGTAATTTCTATCATCTTACCCTTATGGCTGGAAAAAAAGATGCTTGATATAATTTCTATCCTCTTAAATTTACTTGTTTTGTGGCCTAGCATATGATCTATCCTGGAGAACATCCCATATGCACTTGAAAATAATATGTACTCTGCTATTTTTGGATGGAATGTCCTAAAGATATCTATTACGTCCAACTGGTCTAATGTGTTGTTTAATACCACTGTTTCCTTATTGATTTTCTGTCTGGATAAACTGTTGATGTAAGTGGGGTGTTAAAGTCTCCCCTACTATTATTGTGTTATTGTCAATTTCTCCCTTTATGTCTGTTAATATTTGCTTTACATATTTAGGTGCTCCTGTATTAGGCGATTATGCATTAGTGAGTGTACTATCCGCTTCTTGTATTGATTGCATTGTCATAATATAATGCCCTTCTTTGTTTTTCTTTATAGACTATGTTTTAAAGTCGATTTTGTCTGATATGAGTATTACTGCCCCCACTTTCTTGTCATTTACATTTGCATGAAATATCATTTCCCATCCGCTCACTTTCAGTCTGTGTGTCTTTAGTTCTGAAGTGAGTCTCTTGTAAACAGTATATACATGGTTCTTGCTTTTTTATTCAATCACTCACTCTATGTCTTTTGATTGGAGAATTTAATCCATTGATATTTAAAGTAATTATTAATAGGTATGTACTTATTGCCATTTTGTTACTTGTTTTCTGGTTGTTTTTGTAGTTCTTCTCTGTTTTCTTCTTTTTCTTTTAGTTTCTTCCCTTGTAGTTTGATGATTTTCTTTAGTGGTATGCTTGTATTCCTTTCTCTTTAGTTTTTGTGCATCCATTTTAGGTTTTTTATTTGTGGACACCATGGGGTTCATATATGCTGACCTATAACTGTATCTACTTGTTTCAAACTGGTAGTCACTTAAGTTCAAACACATTCTAAAAGATCTACATTTTTTACTCTCCTCCCACACATTTTCTGTTTTTGATATCATATTTTACAACTTCATGTTATTCCTTTACTGATTATTATAGTTACAGTTGATCTTAAAATTTTTTGTCTTTTAATCTTCATATTAGCTTATTTAAGTGGTTGATCTCAGCCTTTACTATATATATACTTTTACTAGTGGAAATTTCCTTTTCCCATAGATGCTTACTTCTTGTTATAGCCTTTTTATCCACTTAGAAAAGACCCTGTAACATTTCTTTTAAGGTAAGTTTAGTATTGATGAACTCTTTTAAATTTATTTATTTATTTATTTATTTATTTATTTATTTATTTATTTGGCCATGCCAGGCAGTGCGCAGGATGCGGGATCTTAGTTCCCTGACTAGGGATCGAAGCCATGCCCCTTGCACTGGGAGCACAGACTCTTAACCACTGGACTGCCAGGGAAGTCCCTTGATGAACTCTTTTAGTTTTTGCTTGTCTTAGAAGGTCTTTATCTCTCCTTCAATTCTAAATGATAATCTTGGTGGGTAGAGTATCCTAGGGTGCAGGGTTTTCCCTTTCAGCACTTTGAATGTACCATGCCACTTCCTTCCGGCTTGCAAAGTTTCTGCAGAAAAATCATCTGATAGACTTATGTGGGTTCCTTTGTACAAGATTCTTCATTTTTCTCTTGCTGACTTTAGAATTCTCACTTTATATTTAGCCATTTTAATCATGATATGTCTTGGTATGTGTCTGGGTTCATCTTGTTTGGGATCCTCTGTGCTTCCTGTACCTGAATATCTGTTTCCTTCTTCAGGCTTGGAAAGTTTTCAGCCATTATTTCATCAAATACATTTTCAACCATCTTTTCTCTCTCTTCTCCTTCTGGGAGAATGTTGGTATGTTTGATGTTGTTCTGGAGATCCATTAAGCTGTCCTCATTTTAAAATTTGTTTTTCTTTTTGACATTCTGCTTGGGTAATTTCCACTATTCTATCTTCCAGATCACTTATGTGTTCTTTGTATCACCTATTCTGCTGTTAATTCCTTCTAGTGTGTTTTTCATTTCAGTTATTGTTATTCAGTTCTGACTGGTTCTTTTTTTTATTTTTTTCAATTGAAGTATAGTTGATTTACAATGCTCTAGCATTTTCTGGGGTACAGCAAAGTGTTCTTTTTCATATTCTTTCCCATTATGGATTATTACAGGATATTAAATATAGCTCCTTGTGCTATACAGTAGGACCTTGTTGTTTATCTGTTTTATATATAGTAGTTTGTATCTGCTAATCGTAAACTCCTAATTTATCCCTCTCTTACCCTCTTTCCCCTTTGGTAACCATAAGTTTGTTTTCTATGTCTGTGAGTCTGTTTCTGCTTCATAAATAAGTTCATTTGTATCATATTTTAAATTTATTTTTTTAAATTTTATTTATTTTTCACCGCATTGGGTCTTCATTGCTGTATGCGGGTTTTTCTCGAGTTGCAGTGAGTGGTGGCATCTCTTGTTGCGGAGCACAGGCTCTAGGCCACGTGGGCTCAGCAGTTGTGGCTCATGGGCTCTAGAGCGCAGGCTCAGTAGTTGTGGCACATGGGCCTAGTTGCTCTGCAGCATGTGGGATCTTCCCGGATCAGGGCTTGAACCTGTGTCCCCTGCATTGCAGCTGGATTCTTAACCACTGAGCCACCAGGGAAGTCCCTATTTCATATTTTAGATTCCACATATAAGTGATATTGTATGGCATTTGTCTTTCTCTTTCTGACTTACTTCACTTAGTATGATAGTCTCTACGTCCATCCATGTTGCTGAAAATGGCATTATTTCATTCTCTTTTATGGCTGAGTAGTATTCCATTGTGTATATATGTATCACATCTTCTTTATCCATTCATCTGTTATGGACATTTATGTTGCTTCCATGTCTTGGCTATTGTAAATAGTGCTACTATGAACATTGGGGTGCATGTATCTTTTCGAATTCAAGTTTTCTCCAGATATATGTCCATGAGTGGGATTGCTGGATCATATGGCAACTCTATTTTTAGTTTTTCAAGGAACCTCCATACTTTTTTCCGTAGTGGCTGCACCAATTTACATTCCCACCAACAGTGTAGGAGGGTTCCCTTTTCTCCACACACTCTCCAGCATTTGTTATTTGTAGACTTTTTAATGATGGCCTTTCTGACTGGTGTGAGGTGGTATGATTCATTCTTTTTTATATTTTCTAGGTCCTTGTTAAAATTCTCGCCATGTTCATCTATCCTTTTCCTAATTCAGTTAGCATTCTTATTATTAATGCTTGGAATTCGTTATCTGGTAAATTGTTTATTTGTTTTATTTGTTGTTTTTTCAGGAGTTTTTTCTTGCTCCTTCAGTTGAAATAAATTCCTCTGTCTTCTCATTTTGCTTAACTTTCTTTGTCTTTATGAAATTAGTTGAAACAGTTACCTATTGTGGTCCTGAAGGGTGTCCTTGGGTAAGCACGCCCCTATACAGTCTGTGTGTGCCCAGTGGCTTTGGTGGGAGAGCTGGATCGGATGTGAACAGAAGTTACATCTTTCCCCAGGGTGTTCTGGCAGCTAACACCTTGGTAGGAGGTAGGGCTGGAGATGGAGTGGCTAGGGGCAGAGCCAGGTGTGAGCTGGGGTTTCTCCTTTGCCCAGTGGCCATCACCACCCTGTTCAGGGCAGGTCACAAGTTGCTGGAGTAGAAGCCTTAGTGTTGAGTCTAAGCCAGCTCTATTTCCTTTAAGAATATCCTTGCCCCAGAGGATTGCAGTGTTGGAGCATGAGGGCTGGTGCGGGCACTTGGTGAGTCTGAGCAGAGGTTGTGCCCTGCTCAGATGCTGCTTTGGGTCTGAGCTCTCCCCTCAGCTGATGCTGGCCTTGCCCTGTTGTGGAGCTTTGCTGCAGAGCAGATGAGGCCTGTATGGATGCTCAGAGTGAGTCAGGGTACAGGTTTTGGCAGTCTGGCCACAGTCAGAGATCCAGACTGCTTCTGATTTGCTGCCTATGTAAGCACTAGTAATGGCTGCCCCCACCTTGCTTAGATGTCACTTTTGGTCTGAGCCCCCTTTGTGCCTCACAGCCAAGTTCTCTCCTTGGCTTAGCAGCCTGCATCTCAGTGTGGAGCTGCATCATGAAGCAAGTGGGGCTAGAGTAGTGATTTGGCTCAGGCTGGGGTGCACACCTGGGTGGTCCAGGAAACTGGACAGCAACACATGCAGTTTCAATTCACCCCCTCCATGCTGTTTTGGGAGTGAGCAAGTGTGCAAATGCTCCTCATGAGTGGAGTCTACGCTTCCTACAAGCCTCCTGTTAGTCTTGCTGGCCCTTCAACCAGCCTAGGGAACTCATCTTCCCAGTGCCGGACCTCAGGGCTAGGGCACCCAATATGTGGTTCAAACTTCCCAGGGAGCATCTCCCCTATGTAATCTCCCTCCTCTTCTGAGTCCCCTCCCAGGGGCACATGTCCTTGATTGCTTCTCTTCTCTTCCTACCCGATTCCATGTGGATCTTTCTTACAGCCTTGGTTGTACAGGAGTCTCTCTGCCAGTCTTCAGTTAGTTTTCAGTGAGAATTGTTCAACATGTAGATGTATTTTTGATGTGTTCATGGGTTGGGGGGGAGGTGAGTTCTGCCTCCCCCTACTCTGCCATCTTTATCTCCTTCTACTGTGGTTTTTTTTCTTGTAGTTAATTTCTAGTCTCATAGTGTTGTGATTAGAAAAGATGCTTGATATGGTTTCCACTTTCTTAAATTTACTGAGGCTTGTTTTGTGGCTTAGCATGTGATCTATCCTGGAGAATGTTCCATGTGCCCTTAAAAAGAATATGTACTCTGTTGCTTTTGCATAGAAGTTCTTTATCTATATCTATTAAATCCATTTGATTTAATGCGTTAAGGCCAGTGTTTCCTTATTAATTTTATGTCTGGAGAAACTGTCCGTTGATGTAAGTGGGGTGCTAAAGTCCCCTACTATTATTGTGTTACTATCAATTTCTCCCTTTGTGTCTGTTAGTACCTGCTTTATATATTTATGTGCTCCTATGTTCAGTGCATTTGTTATATCTTCTTCTTGGATTGGTCCCTTGATCATTATATAATGTCCTTCTTTGTCTCTTTGTTTTACAGTCTATTTTGTCTGATATTAAGTATTGCTGCCCTGGCTTTCTTTTCATTTCCATTTGCATGGAATACTTTTTTCCATTCCAACACTTTTGGTCTGTGTGTGTCTTTAAATCTGAAATGAGTCTCTTGTAGGCGCCATATATATGGGTCTTGTTTTTATATCCTTTCAGTCACTATATGCCTTTTTATTGGAGCATTTAGTCCATTTATATTTGAAGTAATTATTGATAGGTATGTACGTATTGCCATTCTGTTCACTGCTTTAGGGGTGGCCAAAGTATTTTATAACATAAATAAGATCATTTCACTGTCTTTATGTCAAATTTCAAATCACGTTCCATCACCCTTAGAGTAAAATCCCAAGCCCTTGCCTTGGCCTACAAGGTCTTACATAATCTGGTTTTGATTGTGTCTCCTTGGCTCCTCCTCCTCTTTCCCTGCTCACTACACTCCAGCTACACTGGTCCTGCTGTTCTTCAAATACATGAAGCTAGTTTCCACCTCAGGACATTTGTGCCTGCTGTTCTCTCCAATAGAAATGTTCCCAGATGAGTCACATGACCTGCTGCCTCACTTCAGCCCAGTCTTTATTTAATTATCACCAACTCAGAATGACCTTCCCTGTCTACCTTATCTAAATAACCTCTCACCCTTCTTGACTCTCTTACCCCTCATTCAATTTTGTCTTTTTGTTTATTCATTAATTTTCTGCTCCCTTCCCCAATATCTACCTGACACTAGAATGTAAGTGCAATGAGAAAACAGATTTCATTTATTCAATTCTGTATCTAGTGCCAGGAACATAGGTGCTCAAAACATATTTCTTTGTTAATGGATTAATAACTTAGTAAAAATATAAAAACAAAGTTGTTCACATTTTAAAAATGTAACAGGACATATTAATTGAAATGAAAGCTTTGGAGTTCAGATTCTGTTAGTGACTAATGTCACCCCTCAGATTCATTTTTAAGGGTATGGTCAGATGAATTAGGATACTTCTTCTCTTCCCACACATATCTAATTATATCCACAATTAAATAAAGAAACAAAGATATTGAAAGAGGTCTGATGGATCAGAGTGAGTCTGGCCAAAACCTAGATAAAGGACAGGAGAACACTGACCCTAAAAATATACTCTTCATGAAGATAAAAGTTGTATGGATCAGTGGGTCAGCTTTTACAATGATGGCTGAGGCCATAGGAAAACACTATAGTTGCAGAAATGATTTCTACCTTCCCACCTTGGTACTGTGGGTTGTTATGTGAAAAATTGTTTTGTATGTGTGAACTGAAAGAGCTGTACCACTAAAAAAATGTATCATGTGGAACTCAGGCTCTTTCTGTTGTGGGACAGTATGGCAGAGATTTTTACCTGGTCCCAATAGTCATCTCTCTTCTACAGCAAGGTCAAAAAACATTTTCTGTTAAGGACCAGACAGTAAATATTTTTGGCCTTGAGGGCCATATAATATAAATAAATGTTCATGACTATATTCAAATAAATCTTTATTTACAAAAAGAGGCAATGGAAAGATTTGGCCCCCAGCTATACTTTGTCAAAACTTGATTTAGAATAGTAAAATTTTTAACTGAGTGCATGACTGCCTAGCTAAAGGCTGTGTTTCCTAGCCTGCCTTGTAGCTATCTGTGGCCATGTGACTAAATTTAGCATCTATATAGATTACTGTGATTCTTAATCTCAGTACTATTGACATTTTAGGCCAGATAACTCTTAATTTATTTTTATTCAGATATAATTCATAACATAAAATTCACTGATTTAAATTATACAATTCAGTGGTTTTTAGTATATTCACAAGGTGTGTTCACCACTATCTATTCCAGAACACTTTCACCACTCCTAAAAGAAACTCTATATCAGTTAGCAGTCACTTCCCATTCCTCCCTCTCCTCCATATTCTGACCACCACTTATCTACTAATTCTGTCTGTATAGATTTGCTTACCCTGAAATCATACAATATGTGGCCTTTTGTGACTGGCTTCTTTCACTTAGCATAACAGTTTCAAGGTTCACCTATGTTGTAGCAAGTATCAGTACTCCATTCCTTTTTCATGCCTGAATAACATTCCATTGTACACATATACCACATTTTGTTTATCCACGCATGGACACTTGAGCTGTTTCTACTTTTTAGCTATAATTTAAAATGCTTTTATGGGACTTCCCTGGTGGTCCAGTGGGTAAGACTCCACACTCCCAATTCAGGGTGCCCAGGTGCAATCCCTGGCTGGGGAACTAGATCCTGCATGCCTGCCACAACTAAGAGTTTGCATGCTGCAATTAAAGATCCCTCATGCTGCAATGAAGATCCTGCGTGCTGCAACTAAAACCCGGCTCAGCCAAAATAACTAAATAAATGAATAAATATTAAAAAATGCTTTTATGAATCTCATATACTAGTTAGATAACAGAATAACTCTGTTTAACCTCGGTGGAACTTCCAAACTATTTTCTAAAGTGGCTGCACCATTTTGTATTCCCACCAGCAATGTATGAGTGTTCCAATTTCTCCACATCTTCACCAAAACTTATTAATGTCTGCTTTTTTGATTATAGCCATCTCAGTGGGTATGAAATGGCATCTCATTTTGGCTTTGATCTGCATTTCCCTAATGACTAATGACATTGAGCATCTTTTCATGTGCCTATTAACAATGTACATATCTTTAGAGAAGTGTCTACTCAAATTTTTGTCCATTTAAAAAATTGAGTTGTCTTTTTATTGTTGAGCTGTAAGAGTTCCTATATATCTTAAAAATAGATCCTTATCAGATATATAATTTGCAAATATTTTCTTCCTCTCTCTGGATGGTCTTTTCACTTTCTCAATAGTGTACTTGGAAGCGACAAGAGTTTTTAATTTTAATAAATTCTGCTTTATGTATTTTTTTTGTTGGTTGCACACACATTTGGTGTCATATCTAAGAAACTGCTGCCTAATCCAAAGTCATGAAGATTTACCTGTTTTCTTGTAAGAGTTTTATACTTTTAGTGCTTAGATTTAGGTCTTTGATCCACTTTCTTTTTTAACATCTTTTTTGGAGTATAATTGCTTTACAATGTTGTGTTAGTTTCTATTGTATAACAAAGTGAATCAGTTATATGTATATATATATCCCCATATCCCCTCCTTCTTGTGCCTCCGTCCCTTTCTCCCTTTCCCACCCCTCTAGATGGTCACAAAGCATCGAGCTGATTTCCCTGTGCTGTGCGGCTACTTCCCACTAGCTATCTATTTTACATTTGGTAGTGTATATATTTCAATGCTACTCTTTCACTTTGTCCGAGTCTACCCTTCCCCCTCTCCATGTCCTCAAGTCCATTCTCTACCTCTGCGTCTTTATTCCTGTCTGGTCCCTAGGTTCATCAGAACCTTTTTTTTTTTTTTGGATTCCATATATATGTGTTAGCATACGGTATTTGTTTTTCTCTTTCTGAATTACTTCACTCTGTATGATCATTCTGAGGGTTGTCTTTTCACCTTGTTTATGGTTTCCTTTGTTATGCAAAAGCTTTTAAGTTTCATTAGGTGCCGAGTAATATTCCATTGTATACATGTGCCACATCACCTTTATCCATTCATCTGTTGATGGACACTTCAGTTGCTTCCATGTCCTTGTAAATAGTGCTGCAGTGAACATTGTGATACATGACTCTTTTTGGATTACGGTTTTCTCAGGGTACATGCCCAGTAGTGGGATTGCTGGGTCATATGGTAGTTCTAATTTTAGTTTTTTAAGGAACCTCCATACTGTTCTCCATAGTGGCTGTATCAATTTACATTCCCACCAACAGAGGGTTCCCTTTTCTCCACACCCTATCCAGCATTTATTTTTGGTAGATATTTTGATGATGGCTATTCAGACTAGTGTGAGGTGATACCTCACTGTAGTTTTGATTTGCATTTCTCTAATGATTAGTGGTGTTGAGCATCCTTTCATGTGTTTGTTGGCAATCCATATGTCTTCTTCGGAGAAATGTTTATTTAGGTCTACCACCCATTTTTGGATTGGGTTGTTTGTTTTTTGATATTGAGCTGCTTGTATATTTTGGAGATTAATCCTTTGTCAGTTGCTTTGCTTGCAAATATTTTCTCTCATTCTGAGGGTTGTCTTTTCACCTTGTTTATGGTTTCCTTTGTTATGCAAAAGCTTTTAAGTTTCATTAGGTCCCATTTGTTTATTTTTTTAATTTTTTTATATTTTTGCGGTACGCGGGCCTCTCACTGTTGTGGCCTCTCCCGTTGTGGAGCACAGGCTCCAGATGCGCAGGCTCAGTGGCCATGGCTCACGGGCCTAGCCGCTCCACAGCATGTGGGATCTTCCCAGACCGGGGCATGAACCCGTGTCCCCTGTATTGGCTGGTGGACTCTCAACCACTGCACCACCAGGGAAGCCCCCATTTGTTTATTTCCCATTTGTTTATTTGTTTTTATTTCCCTTTCTCTAGGAGGTGGGTCAAAAAGGATCTTGCTGGGATTTATGTCATAGAGTGTTCTGCCTATGTTTTCCTCTAAGAGTTTGATAGTGTGTGGCCTTACATTTAGGTCTTTAATGCATTTTGAGTTAATTATTGTGTGTGGTGTTAGGAAGGGTTCTAATTTCATTCTTTTACATGTAGCTCTCCAGTTTTCCCAGCACCACTTATTGAAGAGGCTGTCTTTTCTCCATTGTATATTCTTGCCTCCTTTATCAAAGATAAGGTGACCATAGATGCATGGGTTAATCTCTGGGCTTTCTATCCTGTTCCATTGATCTATATTTCTGTTTTTGTGCCAGTACCATACAGTCTTGATTACTGTAGCTTTGTAGTATAGTCTGGAGTCAGGGAGCCTGATTCCAGCTCCGTTTTTCTTTCTCAAGATTGCTTTGGCTATTCGGGGTCTTTTGTGTTTCCATACAAATTGTAAAAGTTTTTGTTTTGGTTCTGTAAAAAAGGGATTGCATTGAATCTGTACATTGCTTTAGGTAGTATAGACATTTTCACAATATTGATTCTTCCAATCCAAGAACATAGCATATCTCTCCAACTGCTTGTATCACCTTTAATTTTTTCATCAGTGTCTTATAGTTTACTGCATTCAGGTCTTTTTTTTTCCTTAGGTAGGTTTGTTCCTAGGTATTTTATTCTTTTTGTTGCAATGGTAAATGGGAGTGTTTCTTAATTTTTCCTGCAGATTTTTCATCATTAGTATATAGAAATGCAAGAGATTTCTGTGCATTAATTTTGTATCCTGCTACTTTACCAAATTCATTGATTAGCTCTAGTAGTTTTCTGGTAGCATCTTTAGGATTCTCTATGTATAGTATCATGTCATCTGCAAACAGTGACAGTTTTAATTCTTCCTTTCCAATTTGGATCCCTTTTATTTCTTTTTCTCCTCTGATTGCTGTGGCTAAAACTTCCAAAACTATGTTGAATAAGAGCGGTGAGTGGGCAACCTTGTCTTATTCCTGATCTTAGAGGAAATGGTTTCAGTTTTTCACCATTGAGAATGATGTTGGCTGTGGGTTTGTCATATATGGCCTTTATTATGTTGAGGTAGGTTCCCTCTTTGCTCATTTTCTGGAGAGTTTTTATCATAAATGGGTGTTGAATTATGTTGAAAGCTATTTCTGCACCTATTGAGATTATCATATGGTTTTTATCCTTCAATTTGTTAATATGGTGCATCACACTGATTGATTTGCATTTATTGAAGAATCCTTGCATTCCTGGGATAAACACCATTTGATCATGGTGTATGATCCTTTTAATGTGCTGTTGGATTCTGTTTGCTGGTATTTTATTGAAGATTTTCGCATCTATGTTCATCAGTGATATTGGTCTGTAGTTTTCTTTGTGACATCTTTGTCTGGTTTTGGTATCAGGGTGATGGTGGCCTTGTAAAATGAATTTGAGAGTGTTCCTCCCTCTGCTATATTTTGGAAGAGTTTAGAAGGATAGGTGTTAGCTATTCTCTAAATGTTTGATAGAATTTACCTGTGAAGCCATCTGGTCCTGGACTTTTGTTTGTTGGAAGATTTTAAATCACAGTTTCAATTTCAGTGCTTGTGATTGGTCTGTTCATATTTTCTATTTCTTCCTGGTTCAGTCTTGGAAGTTTGTACTTTTCTAAGAATTTGTCCATTTCTTCCAGGTTGTCCATTTTATTGGCATATAGTTGCTTGTAGTAGTCTCTCATGATCCTTTGTATTTCTGCAGGTTCAGTTGTTACTTCTTTTTCATTTCTAATTCTTTTGATTTGAGTCTTCTCCCTTTTTTCTTTTTTTAAAAATTAATTAAGTTGTTTATTTTTGGCTGTGTTGGGTCTTCATTGCTGTGTGCGGGCTTTCTCTAGTTGTGGCGAGTGGGGGCTACTCTTCATTGTGGTGAGCAGGCTTCTTATTGCGGTGACTTCTCTTGTTGCGGAGCATGGGCTCTAAGTGTGTAGGCTTCAGTAGTTGTGGCATGCGGGCTGTAGAGCACACGCTCAGTAGTTGTGGCACATGGGCTTAGTTCCTCCCAGTATGTGGGATCTTCCCAGACCAGGGCTCGAACCCATGTTCCATGCATTGGCAGGTGGATTCTTAACCACTGTGCCACCAGGGAAGCCCTCCCTCTTTTTCTTGATGAGTCTGGCTAATGCTTTATCAATTTTGTTTATCTTCTCAAAGAACCAGCTTTTAGTTTTATTGATCTTTGCTATCGTTTCCTTCATTTCTTTTTCTTTTATTTATGATCTGATGATTGTGATTTCTTTCCTTCTGCTAACTTTGGGGTTTTTCTGTTCTTCTTTCACTAACTGCTTTAGGTGTAAGGTTAGGTTGTTTATTTGAGATTTTTCTTGTTTCTTGAGGTAGGATTGTATTGCTATAAACTTCCCTCTTAGAACTGCTTTTGCTGCATCCCATAGGTTGTGGGTCATCATGTTTTCATTGTCATTTGT
>NC_041229.1:67902861-67918988 GCF_002837175.3 Physeter macrocephalus
TCCATTGGTGTAAGTGAGGTGTTAACGTCCCCCACTATTACTGTGTTACTGTCAATTTCCTCTTTTATAGCTGTTAGCATTTGCCTTATGTATTAAGGTGCTCATATGTTGGGTACAGAAATATTTACAGTTGTTATATCTTCTTCTTGGATTGATTCCTTGATCATTATGTAGCGTCCTTCTTTGTCTCTTATAATAGTCTTTATTTTAAAGTCTATTTTGTCTGATATCATATTGCTTAGCCTCCATGTGTTTGTATTTTTTACAGTTTTCTTCCTGTAATTGATATGTAGTCTTATAGAATTGTGGTTGGAAAAGATACTTGATACGATTTCAGTTTTCTTAAATTTACCGAGGCTTGATTTGTGACCCAAGGTATGATCTATCCTGGAGAATGTTCCATGAGCACTTGAGAAGAAAGTGTATTCTGTTGTTTTTGTATGGAATGTCCTATAAATATCAATTAAGTCCATCTTGTTAAGTGTATCATTTAAAGCTTGTGTTTCCTTATTTATTTTCATTTTGGATGATCTGTCCATTGGTGTAAGTGAGGTGTTAACGTCCCCCACTATTACTGTGTTACTGTCAATTTCCTCTTTTATAGCTGTTAGCATTTGCCTTATGTATTAAGGTGCTCATATGTTGGGTACAGAAATATTTACAGTTGTTATATCTTCTTCTTGGATTGATTCCTTGATCATTATGTAGCGTCCTTCTTTGTCTCTTATAATAGTCTTTATTTTAAAGTCTATTTTGTCTGATATGAGTATTGCTACTCCAGCTTTCTTCTGATTTCCATTTGCATGGAATCTTTTTTCCATCCCCTCACTTTCAGTCTGTATGTGTCCCTAGGTCTGAAGTGGGTCTCTTGTAGACAGCATATATACAGGTCTTGTTTTCGTATCTATTCAGCTAGTCTGTGTCTTTTGGTTGGAGCATTTAATCTATTTGCATTTAAGGTAATTATTGATATGTATGTTCCTATCACAATTTTCTTAATTGTTTTGGGTTTGTTTTTGTAGGTCTTTTCTTTCTCTTGTGTTTCCTGCCTAAAGAAGTTCTTTTAGCATTTGTTTTAAAGCTGGTTTGGTGGTGATGAATTCTCTTAACTTTTGCTTTTCTGTAAAGGTTTTAATTCCTCCATCAAATTGAATGAGATCCTTGCTGGGTAGAGTAATTTTGGTTGTAGGTTTTTCCCTTTCATCACTTTTAATATTTCCTGCCACTCCCTTCTGGCTTGTAGAGTTTCTGCTGAAAGATAAGCTGTTAACTTTATGAGGTTTCCCTTGTATATGATTTGTTTCTTTTCCCTTGCTGCTTTTAATATTTTTTCTTTGTATTTAATTTTTGATAGTTTGATTAATATGTGTCTTGGTGTGTGTTTCCTTGGATTTATCCTGTATGGGACTCTCCGTGCTTCCTGGACTTGATTGACTATTTCCTTTCCTATGTTAGGGAAGTTTTCAACTATAATTTCTTCAAATATTTTCTCAGACCCTTTCTTTTTCTCTTCTCCTTCTGGGACCCTTATAATTCGAATGTTGGTCCATTTCATGTTGTCCCAGAGGTCTCCAGGAGTGTCCTCAATTCTTTTCATTCTTTTTTCTTTATTTTGCTCTGTGGCAGTTATTTCCACTATTTTATCTTGCAGGTCAGTTATCCATTCTTCTGCTTCAGTTATTGTGCTATTGATTCCTTCTAGAGTATTTTTAATTTCATTTATTGTGTTGTTCATCATTGTTTGTGTGCTCTTTAGTTTTTCTAGGTCCTTGTTAAATGTTTCTTGTATTTTCTCCATTCTATTCCCGAGATTTTGGATCATCTTTACTATCATTACTCTGAATTCTTTTTCAGGTAGACTGCCTATTTCCGCTTCATTTGTTTGGCCTGGTGGGTTTTTACCATGCTCCTTCATCTGCTACATATTTCTCTGTTTTCTCATTTTGTTTAATTTACTGTGTTTGGGGTCTCCTTTTTGCAGGCTGTAGGTTCGTAGTTCCTGTTATTTTTGGTGTCTGCCCCCAGTGGGTGAGGTTGGTTCAGTGGCTTGTGTAGGCTTCCTGGTGGAGGGGACTGGTGCCTGTGTTCTGATAGGTGGGGCTGTATCTTGTCCTTCTGGTGGGCAGGACCATGTCCGGTGGTGTGTTTTGGAGTGTCTGTGAACTCAGTATGACTTTAGGCAGCTTCTCTGGTAATGGGTGGGGTTGTGTTCTTGTCTGGCTAGTTGTTTGGCATGGGGCATCCAGCACTGGAGCTTGCTGGCCATTGGGTGGAGCTGGGTCTTAGTGTTTAGATGAAGATCTCTGGGAAAGCTTCGCCAATTGATATTATGTGGGGCCGGGAGGTTTCTGGTGGTCCAATGTCCTGGACTCGGCTCTCCCACCTCGAAGGCTCAGGCCCAACAACCAGCCAGAGCACCAAGACCCTGCAAGCCGCATGGCTCAGAAGAAAAGGAAGAGAGAAAACGAAAACAAAAACAGAAACAAAAACAAAAAAAACAAACAGATAGAACCCCAGGACAAATGGTAAAAGCAAACCTATACAGACAAAATCACACAAAGAAGCATACACATACACACTCATAAAAAGAGTAAAAGGGAAAAAAATATATATATATATATAAAAGGAAGAGAGCAACCAAGCCAATAAATGAATCCACCAATGATAATAAGCACTAAATAGTATACTAAGATAAACATAAAACCAGAAACAAATTTGACACAGAAGGCAAACCCCAAATCTACAGTTGCTCCCAACGTCCACCTCCTCAATTTTGGGAACATTCGTTGTCTATTCAGGTATTGTTCAGATGCAGCATTTTTCAAGTTGATTGTAGGGACTTAATCCACTACTCCTGAGTCTGCACTGAGAAATTTCCCTTTCTCTTCTTTGTTCACACAGATTCTGGGGTTCAGCTTTGGTTTTGGCCCTGCCTCTGTGTGTAGGTCGCCTGAGGTTGTCTGTTCCCAGTCCAGACAGGAGGGGGTTAAAGCAGCAGCTGATTAGGGCTCTCTTGCTCACTGAGGCCACGGAGAGGGAGGGATATGGTAGTCAATTGGAATGCGGGGCAAGCCTGAGGTGGTAGAGGCACGCGTGACATTGCAACAGCCTGAGGCGCACCATGTGTTCTCCTGGTGAAGTTGTCTCTGGCTCTCAGGACCCTGGCAGTGGTGTGCTGCACAGGCTCCCAGCAGGGTGTGGATAGTGACCTGTGCTTGCACACAGGATTCTTGGTGGCAGCAGTAGCCTTAGCATTTCACACTCGTCTGTGGGGTCCGAGCGGATAGCCGCGGCTTGTGCCCATCTCTGGAGCTCGCTTAAGCAGTGCTCTGCCTTCTGTGGGCACACTGGGAAGGAATCCCCTCTCCTCACACACCCTGAAACAAAGGTCTTTTGCCTCTCCGGCAGGTCCAGACTTTTTCCCAGACTCTGTCCCAGCTAGCTGTGGTGCACTAGCCCCCTTCAGGCTGTATTCATGCAGCCAACTCCAGACCCCGGGGTCTGAACTCTGAAGCCTGAGCTTCAGCTCCCAGCCCCCACCCGCCCCGGCGGGTGAGCAGACAAGCATCTCAGGCTGGTGAGTGCTGGCACTGATCCTTTATGTGGGAATCTCTCCACTTTGCCCTCTGCACCCATGTTGCTGTGCTCTGCTTCATGGTTCCGAAGCTTCCCCCCTGCCCAACCTCTGTCCACACCAGTGAAAGGGCTCCCTAGTGTGTGGAAACTTTTCCTCTTTCACAGCTCCCTCCCCAAGGTGCAGGTCCTGTCCCTATTCTTTTGTCTATGTTTTTACTTTTTCCTTTTGCCCTACCCAGGCACATGGGGATTTTCTTGGCTTTTGGGAAGTCTGTGGTCTTCTGCTAGCGTTCAGTAGGTGTTCTGTAGGAGTTGTTCCACATGCAGATTTATTTTTGATGTATTTATGAGGAGGAAGGTGATCTCCACTTCTTACTCCTCTGCCGTCTTGAAGGTCTCTCCTGATCCACTTTGAGTTAATTTTTGTACATGGTATGAAGTAGACATCCAAATTTATTCTTTTGCATGTGGATATCCAGCTGTCCAGATAATTCTTTATTGCAGAGGGTTGTGCACTGTAGGATGTTTATCAGCTGTCCTGGTCTTTCCCTCTTATATGTCAGTAGCACACCTCTCCTAGTTTTGACAACTAAAAGTGTCTCCAGACCTTGTCAAATGTCTCCTGGGGCGTGAGTAGGGGGATCATACTTAACCCTGGTTGAGAACCCCAGATTTAGATAATGGGAATTGTCTTGAAATAAAATGTGCAATCTCTAGACTTTACTCTTAAAAGAAAGGCCTTCTTCTTGACAATTTCTTCTTGCCTACTGGCTGGAATGTAGATGTTACGGTGGGTGTTGACCAGCCATTTTATTCACAAGACAGAATCCACAGGTAAGAATATTGGAGCAATAATGCAAAAAAGCCTGGGCCCCTTATAACTGTAGAGCCATCACACTGGTCCTAAATTGTTTATCCAGATTTATCCAAGAGTGAAAAAAAATCTTCTCATTTATTTAAGCCACTATTATTTTAGATCATAGTAGCTGAACCTATATCCTAACAAATATATTTTGTTTTGTTTTGTTTTGTTTTGTGTGTGTGTTACATGGGCCTCTCACTGTTGTGGCCTCTCCCGCTGCGGAGGACAGGCTCCGGACATGCAGGCTCAGCAGCCACGGTTCACGGGCCTAGCGGCTCCACGGCATGTAGGATCTTCCCGGACTGGGGCACGAACCCGTGTCCCCTGCATCGGCAGGCAGACTCTCAACCACTGTGCCACCAGGGAAGCCCTATACTTTCTTTTTTTAATCAAGGAAGAGTGGTCTACTCTTTCTGCACCCCAAACTTTTACTTCAACTTATAAAATCTTTGTTGCCTGAACAAATCCCTGTAGCTCTCCCAGAAGAATGATCACATAGCTAGCAGCCACACTTTGCCATAACAAAGGTAGAATGTTCCTGACTCTGTCAGACATTCCAGTAGGATATTGCATGTGTAAATGCATGGAGGAATACAATAACATGACTTGTGGGTGGGAACAATGAGGAATTCAACTCAATTGACATATAAGGTCCAAATGGAGAAATAGCAAAAAATGTAGGTATAAGCAAGGTTTTGAAGGATCTATCACATCTTTTGAAGAACTTGATTTTTTTTTTCTGTAGGATGTGGTGAGTCATTGAAATACCTGATTGGATTTCCATTTTAGAAAGATAACTTATGGCAATGAGAAAAATAGATTGGATGGAATCATGGCATAGGGAGGGAAAATAAATTGAAGGGATGACTGGGACTTCCCTTGTGGTCCAGTGGTTAAGACTGCATGCTTCCACTTCAGGGGGCATGGTTTCAATCCACGGTTGGGCAACTAAGATCCCACATGCCATGCAGCAAAAAAAAAAAAAAAAAAAAAAAATTGAAGGGATGACTATTTGGAGAAAAAAATTAAAGGAAATCAAGCTTTAAAAGATAACCTAGCTAGTTTAATAAAGAAGAGAGAGAAAAAAAAACAGAAAAACATAAAATGAGGAATAATAATGGGGATAATAGAGAGTAAATTAAAATAAAGAAAATTGTACATGTCTCCCTCTTATTCCCTCATCCCCATTCTCATTCCCCTCCTACTATAGGCATTCATTATAGTATATTAAACACATGTATTTCCAATTCACCCTCCATACATACATTTTTAAAAGTATTTATACATTCTTCAAAAATATTACACTAGTTTGGTTTTTAAATTTTTTAAATGTAAGTATAACATATATACAGATATGTGCACAAATTGTAAGTGTACAGGTCAATAAATTATCACAACTGAACATGCTCTGGTAATTACACCAAAATCAAGAAATAGAATATTGTTGCCAGAATCTCAGAAATTTATATGTTAACCGCTTCCTGCCACTATCTCCTCCCCAATGTTTACCACAGAATGACTTCTAGCACCATGGCTTAGTTTTTGCCTACTTTGAACTTCAGATAAATTCAATCATTTGGTATGTGTTCTTTTGTGTTTGGCTCCTTTCATTCAACATTACATTAATGAGATTCATCCACATTTTGTGGACCAGTACACTTTATTTTTTATTGCTGTATAATATTCCTTTGCTTGGCTATGCCACAATATATTTACCCATTCTATACTATTGATAGGCTTTATAAGTAATAGCCAATTTTGGATATAATGAATTATGCTTCTGTGAACATTTCATATCTATTGGTATTGTGATTTCATTTTTACGTATCTATTGGTATTGTGATTTCATTTTCAAAATCAAAGATTAAAAATGGTTGCACCAAAATATGGGACTTCCCTGGCGGTCCAGTGGTTAAGACTCTGTGCTTCCAATGCAGGGGGCGGGTTTGATCCCTGATCAGGGAACTAGGATCCCACATGCTGTGTGGTCTGTCCAAAAAAAAAAAAAATTGATTGCACTAAAATATATTTCCATCAACAGTGTTTTTAGAAATCTGATTGTTTAAAATTTTCCCAGATGTGGCATTGTCATGTTTTTTTATTTTTAGTCATTTTGGTAGATATATAGTAGTATTACACTGTGATTTTAACTTGCATTTTTCTGATGACCTTCTCAAATGTTTATTGGCTGTTTGGATATCCTCGTTTGTGAAGTGCCTCATCAAGTTTCCTATCCATTTTTTTAAATGGGTTGCTTATTTTTTGCCTACTGATTTATAGGCATTCTTTTATATGTTCTAGATATAAGGCTTGACATATCTTCTCAAAGTCTTTCCTCTCAGTGGTATCTTTTGATATTTCTTCATTTGAATCTAGTCCAATTTATCAAGTATTTTTGCATACTCCAAAATCACAAAAATATTCTCCTCTCTAATACTCGAGAACTTTGTCCTTTCATAAGAGTATGGTGCTATTCTTGGCTCTTTGTCTTCCCATATACATTTTTAAATTAATTTGTTTTCATATATACAAAAATACGTGCTGGGATATTTTAGAATTGCATTGAATCTAAAAACCTTTGGGGAAAGAATTAATTTTTTATAGTAATGGGTTTATAATTCATGCATAATTAGATCTCCTTTAATTTCTCTCAATAATGTTTTGTGGTTTTCTATACAGATCTTGTACATTTTTTGCTAGATTTATTCCTAAATATTTTATGTTCTTTTAATTTTAAAGTATGGCATTTAATAGCTTTATTTTCTACTTGTTTCTTATTGGTTTACATATGTATTGCCTGAATTGATTTGCTAATATTTTGTTTAAGAGTTTTGCCTCTATGTCCATGAGTGAGAATTACTCACAATTTCTTTTCTTGTTATGTTCTCAACAGGTTTTTGTATGAAAGAAATCCTCGATTTATAAGATGAATTGATAGATTCTCCCCACTTTTCTATTCTCTGTAACTATTTGTGTATGCTTGGTATCATTCCTTCCTTAAATATTTGGAAAAATTCAGCAGTAAAGGCATTTGGGAAAGTTTTTAACTACGGATTTAATTTTTTAATACATACAGGACCATTCAGATTTCTGGTTCTTCTGAGTAAATAATATTTTTCTAAGAATGTGCCATTTTAATTTAAATTTGTCACAAAGATGTTCATAATATCCTCTTGTGACCCTTGGAATGTCTGGTATTAAGTTTTACTCCTGACATGAGTAATTTGTCCCTTCTCTCTCTTTTTTTAGTTAATTAATTAATTAATTAATTAATTTTTGGCTGCGTTGGGTCTTTGTTGCTGCGCATGCGCTTTCTCTAGTTGTGGTGAGTGGGGGCTACTCTTCGTTGCGGTCCACGGGCTTCTCATTGAGGTGGCTTCTCTTGTTGTAGAGCATGGGCTCTAGGCACGTGGGCTTCAGTAGTTGTGGCATGTGGGCTCAGTAGTTGTGGTGCACGGGCTTAGTTGCTCCGTGGCATGTTGGATCTTCCCGGACCAAGGCTCGAACCCGTGTCCCCTGCATTGGCAGGCAGATTCTTAACCACTGCACCACCAGGGAAGTCCCCCTTCTCTCTTTTTAAAAAATTAACCATAGTCACCAGATTTAGGAAAGTTATTATAATCCAAAGAAGTACCTCTTGCGTTGCTGATTCTTCATATTATTTATTTTGTTTCATTAATTTCTGCTTTCTCATTTGAATTTCATTTGTTGTTACCTTTTCCACTTTCTTGTGATGGATGCTTAGCTCAATTCTGTTTGGTATTTCTTTTTTTCTAAAAGATGTATCTAAGGCTACATATTTCCCTCTGATCATGGTTTAAGGTGCAGCTCACAATTTTGATATAAAGTATTTTCATTATCATTCAACTAAAAATACTTTCATTTAAAATTAAAATTATTGTAAAAAATATTCAAGTATACACAAAGAAATAGAGAATAGTATAATGAACCCCCATCTACCCACCACTCAGCTTCAACAACTTCCCACATTTTGTAAATCCTTTCTCTTTTATTCTTTTCATTAACACTTTTAGGGACATGGGATATTTTTCAAGCAAACTCTATACATCACATTATTTTATCAGTAAATACTTTAGTACAAAATATTTTCTAAAGCCGAATGTGAGAAAGGAACTGAACTGGAGCAAAAAGCAAATGGGAAAAGCTACTGTGAGGATGGAAGACAGAGGGAGTCAGACCATGCAGGGCCTTGGAGACAAAATTTCCTATCATTTTAAGAAAAATGGGAACAAAATCAGACTGTGATTTTGAAAGATCTCTATAGCTACAGTGTGGAGAGAGAGGGGATTGTTAATGGGAGCAAGAGTATATGCAGGTAAACCAGTTAACAGGAAGATGAAGTTAAAGAATGGGAGGCTGCACTTCCCTCGTGGTCCAGTGGTTAAGACTGCACTCCTGGGCTTCCCTGGTGGTGCAGTGGTTGAGAATCTGCCTGCCGATGCAGGGGACACGGGTTCGTGCCCCGGTCCGGGAAGATCCCACATGCCGCGGAGCGGCTGGGCCTGTGAGCCATGGCCACTGAGCCTGTGCGTCCGGAGCCTGTGCTCTGCAACGGGAGAGGCCACACAGAGAGAGGCCCGCGTACCACAAAAAAAAAAAAAAAAAAAAAAGACTGCACTCCCAATGCAGGAGCCCGGGTTCGATCCCTGGTTAGGGAACTAGATCCCATGTGCCGCAACTAAAAGATCCCGCATGCCGCAACTAAAGATCCCGCATGCCGCAATGAAGATCTCGAACTGGGCAACAAAGATCCCGCATGCCACAACTAAGACCCAGCGGAGCCAAATAAATAAATAAATATTTAAAAAAAGAATGGGAGGCAACTATCTATAATATCGCCAATTCCAAGCAGTCTCCAAATATCCTTACATAATTGAAATCTTATTAATAGAGTATATCCCCTTGCCCTGTTCTGAGAGAAACTACCCCACCCATAGTCCTGTTGAAGGAGTCCTACATTACTAGTAGTAGTAGTAATGATAACTAATACTGAGCACTTACCGTGTGCCAAACACTGTGGTAGATATTTTACATGTAACACCATTGATCCTCACAACAAGCTTATGAAACAGGCACGTTCATTATCTCCATTTTATAGGCGAAGAAATGGAAGTTCAGAGAAAATAGCAGGAACACATGCTAAGTGGCAGGACCTGATTTCTGCCTAAGCAGTCTGATTTCAGAGCACATAACCTTAATCACTAAAATGTGTTTTCTCTCTTTCTATCTCTCTCTGTCTTTGAACTTAGACCCTAGCCATAGACAGTAGCTGATTATACCAGAATTGAGAATATTACCCAATCCACAGACTGACCACAACCGATGACATAGTCTACTATAAAAAAATGAGCCTGGATAATCAGATTTCTTCTCTCATAGATCTGAACCAACAAATACTGAGAGATAAGGCATATTATCAGTGGGAGCTAAAACAGAAAGTTTTTGATGTAGAGAGAAGCTGTCAAAGTCATGATAGGCCATTGAAAAGTGAAGACAGAGCGATTCAAAACTTATGAGTTAGCCAAAGTTATGAGGCATGCAAAGGACACAGCAAGAGTATAAGAGGAGGGAGTCATTGGTAAAGAAACAGGCATATGGAGAGAATAACTGACTCATGTTGATGGCACAGCATTAAAGAGAATTAATAGACTCCTGCTGTAGAGGTCTGGAGAATTGCCTTGTATCCAGTTTCTGTTCTGTGAAGCCTGGCTCTACTACAAATCCTGTACTTCCAAAGCCCGGATTGTTTGACTATTCCTGATTTCCGAAAGCACACAGAGGCTTAGTATAAACATACTTTTTCAGTCATGATCCAGCTGGAATTTAATACAAGAATTATATAGGTGATGGAAGCACTGAGAAGCCAAAAAGCATATGAGTCAACCCCAAGGCTAGCAATGCCAAGGATCTATTACCATATCTAGGGTCAGATGACAAGGAAGGAAATGGTATTACAAGAGCCTAGAATGCTGCCCAGAGGGAGAAGGGACCATAGAGAGATGGGCTGTCCCATCAGGAATGGGAATTAGAGACATTGTTTGAGGCATGGTAAGCCATGAAGAAATCCCCAGGCTCCCCCTTCACTTTCTGAATTTCAATTTTCTCCTGATGTGTTCCATTAGGTGAACCTACCTGGAAGCCAGTTGGCAAGGGAACCTTGGACACACAGCTCCCTACAATACAAGGCAGAGCAAGGAATGGATCTGAGAGCAAACAGCAAAAGATCCACACATCTTCCATTACCTGAAGTAAATGGAGATAAACTAAGCCTGTTTCTTTGCCCCAAAGGGTGTAATTTATGAACTTTGATTTGCTAGGGTGTTGCACAAACTGAAGGACCCAATTATGTCTAGAAAGTAATCTTCTATTGGTGGTCTCCCAGACTTGGACATGACTTCTTGAAACTTAAAGCTCCATCATTATGAAAACCTGAGCCCCTCTGAGTTGGTTTGCTAAATTAGGGTATTGTGGAAGTGGGCCATTGGGTCATTTTATCACCCATGATGAGGACTGACAGTCTTGGAGGTACTGTTGCTTACAATGTTTCATTTTTCTGAAGAAGAAAGGTCTTCTAGCTGAATTAAAGAATCAATAAATGGTGTTTGGGAAACTGGACAGCCACATGCAAAAGAATCAAACTGGAGTACTTTCTCACACCATGCACAAAAATAAATTCAAAATGTATTAAAGACTTAAATGTAAGACCTGAAACCATAAATCTTCTAGAAGAAAACACAGGCAGTATACTCTTTGACATCGGTTTCAGTAATTTTTTTTTTTTTTTTTTTTTTTTTGGTATATGTCTCCTCAGGCAAGGGAAACAAAAGCAAAAATGGGACTACATCTAACGAAAAACCTTTTGCACAGTGAAGGAAACTATCAAAAACAAAAAGGGCACCCATCGAATAGGAGGAGATATTTGCAAACAATATATCCAAGAAAGGGTTAATATCCAAAATATGCAAAGAACTCATGCAACTCAACATCAAACAAACGTCTTGATTAAAAAAATGGGCAGAAGATCTGAATAGACATTTTTCCAAGAAAGACATACAGACGGCCAACAGGCACATGAAGAGATCACTTGACATCACTAGTAATCAGGGAAATGCAAAACAAAACCACAATGAGGGCTTCCCTGGTGGCGCAGTGGTTGGGGGTCTGCCTGCTGATGCAGGGGACGCGGGTTCGTGCCCCGGTCCAGGAGGATCCCGCATGCCGCGGAGCAGCTGGGCCCGTGGGCCATGGCCGCTGGGCCTGCGCGTCCGGAGCCTGTGCTCCACGACGGGAGAGGCCACAGCAGTGAGAGGCCCACGTACCACAAAAGAAAAAAAAAAACCACAATGAAATATCACTTCACTCCTGTCAGAATGGCTATTATTAAAAAAATAACAAGGGTTGGTGAGAATGTGGAGAAAAAGGAACCCTCGTGCACTGTTGGTGGGAATGTAAGTCGGTGCAGTCACTGTGGAAAACAGTATGGAGATTCCTCGAAAAATTAAAAATAGAACTACTGTATGATCCAACAATTCCACTCTTGGGTATTTATGCAAAGAAAACAAAAACACTAATTAGAAAAGATCTATGTTCATTGCAGCATTATTTACAATAGCCAAAATATGGAAGCAACCTAAGCGCCCATCAATAGATAAATGGATAAAGATGTGATATAATCATATCTTTACAATGGAATATTACTTAGCCACAAAAAAGAATGAATTCTTGCCATTTTACAACAACATGGATGGACCTAGAGGGTATTGTGCTAACTGAAATAAGTCAGACGGAGAAAGAGAAATACCTTATGATTCATCACAAGATGTGGGATCTAAAAAACCAAATAAATGAGCAAACACAACCATATAGAAAGACTCAAAGATAAAGAAAATAAACTGGTGGTTGCCAGAGGGGAGGAGACTGGAAGGATGAGTGAAATAGGTGAGGGAGATTAAGAGGTACAACCTCCCATTACAAAATAAATGAGTGAAAGGTATAAAATGTATAGCATGGGGAATATAGTCAATAACATTATAATAACTTTGTATGTTGACCAGATGGTAACTAATTGTGGTGATCATTTTGTAACATAGAAATATCGAATCACTATGCTGTGTACCTGGAATGAACATAGTGTTGTAGATCAATTACACTTCAATTTTTAAAAATGTAAAACAATATCACTCATCTCACTACAGCCGACCCTTGAACAATCCGGGGGTTAGGGGTGATGACCCTCCATACAGTGGAATATTCACCTGTAAGTTTACAAGTTGGCCTTCCATTCTGCCATTCGACATCTGCAGATTCAACTAACCACAGATCATGTAGGGCTGCAATACATATTTATTGAAAACAAAAATCCACACGTAAGTGGACCTCCACAGTTCAAACCCGTGTTTTTCAAGGGTCAACTGTGTTTTGTATTGGAAAATAAAGCTGTTCTCCATAAAAATGTTATTTCTGCTAACATGCAACTTGATTATTATTATCGTTATTTTTAAGTGAAATAAAAGTAAAGATTCTTGAAATGTCTCAGTTGTAGTTTATAATATGGGAAATACTGATAGCTATAACCTTCATAAACAAAAGCTCTTCGGGGTTCTTAACAATTTTAAGACTATGATAGGGTCTTGAAACCAAAAATATTTGAGAAATGCTGTTCTAAGGGTCACACTTAGAAACTGAATGGATTTTCTGGGCCATAGGGAATGCATCATATTCAACTTCAGTATATAATGCTAGGTTGTTTTCCAAATTAATTATATCAATTTATACTCCCACCAGCAATGGAGTGCTTCAGTTGAACAAGTTGGTACTTTCTGTGATTTCTGACTTTTATTTGATTTGTAAAAACTCCACACTATTGCAAAGGTAATTAAGATTTTGGGGAGGGAGTAGGGGTGCAGCAGTCTAGGCTCCACCATTTAGTAGCAGGGTGCTCTTGGACACATTATTTAACCTCAGTGTCCTCATAGGATTGTTTTTATGATCACATGAATCACATGTAAAGCACTAGAACTGTGCCTAGTACTATTAGATGCTGTACATAACTGTGCTTAATAAATGTTGGCTATCATCATGGTCCTTGTCATCAGTTCTGTGGAAATATGAATTACAGCTGGGATATGATCAGCAGTGACCAGCTCTGTGATTCTAGCTAACCTGGTGAAATAGGTATTTTATTTAAGTTTCAACTTACTTTCAGTGGGGTGGGGTTGGGGGTGGTAAGAGTAGGGGGTGGTGTCTAAGAATTTAAAATATATGAACCTATAGAAATGGAAAAATGAGACCTCTTTGTAGCGAGGGTGTGGAGTCTGGAAAGCCCAGATGGTGTTTCCATCCATTCGGGAGGAGGAATTTTCTCAATCCAGACCCAGAAAGGACTCATTTAGGTTCAACAAAAGACCCAGGAAGATAAAGGGACTGTTAAAAAGAGCTAACATTAACTGAGTGCTTAAGGTGTGCTACACACTGTTCTAATAAACTACCATTTGTTTTGTCATTTCATTGCATAACAATTCTACATACTAGGTACTTTTCTTAACCCACTTCACTGAGGCATGCCTACATATTTACCAAGCCTACATATTTGTTAAGGTGTGGAGCTCAGCTTTAAGCCAAGGCAATCTGACCCAAGAGCCTCTTAATTATTCTCTGATACTGCCTCACTTGAATACATAATTCTCAAAATACATGGTTTAAGTGGGTGGGAATGACCGATACACATTTTAGTCAAGTCAATGAAACTGTGAGATAGAAACGATAGAAATGATTTAGCGTTGATTCAAGAGCAGTTTTCCTGAAATGATGAGGGGAAAACCTGGACACAATCTGAGGCTGGTGTGTATTACTATGCAGAGGATAAAGAATAAAGTTGGACTTGGTCCAAAATGAGCCTCTGTGGACAGTCTGTCCCAAGTCTTTTGGCAACTCATAACCCCCTGAGATTTTACATTATTGAGTTGATCTGAAAGATCAACTTTCTAACTCTTTTGATCTTATTAGTATTTTTCCTTTTACAACGCCTTTCTCAGCAACCCAGCAAGGTAAGCAAGGTAGCTATTCTTTGGTTTTTTTTTTTTTAGCTTATTAACTTTATTTATTTTTAACATCTTTATTGGAGTATAATTGCTTTACAATGGTGTGTCAGTATCTGCTTTATAACAAAGTGAATCAGCTATACATATACATATATCCCCATAACTCCTCCCTCTTGCGTCTCCCTCCCACCCTCCCTATCCCACCCCTCCAGGTGGACACAAAGCACCAAGCTGATCTCCCTGTGCTCTGCGGCTGCTTCCCACTAGCTATTTATTTTACATTTGGTAGTGTATATATGTCCATATATACACTAACACTCTCTTACTTTGTCCCAGCTTACCCTTCCCACTCCCCATGTCCTCAAGTCCATTCTCTAGTAGGTCTGCGTCTTTATTCCCGTCTTGCCCTAGGTTCTTCACGACGATTTTTTTTTTAGATTCCATATATATGTGTTAGCATACGGTATTTGTTTTTCTCTTTCTGACTTACTTCACTCTGTATGACAGACTCTAGGTCCATCCACCTCACTACAAATAACTCAATTTCGTTTCTTTTTATGGTTGAGTAATATTCCATTGTATATATGTGCCACTTCTTCTTTATGCATTCATCTGTCAGTGGACACTTCGGTTGCTTCCATGTCCTGGCTATTGTAAATAGAGCTGCAGTGAACATTGTGGTACATGACTCTTTTTTTTTTTTTTTTTTTGCGGTACGCAGGCCTCTCACTGTTGTGGATTCTCCTTTTGAGGAGCACAGGCTCCGGACGCGCAGGCTCAGCGGCCATGGCTCATGGGCCTAGATGCTCTGCGGCATGTGTGATCTTCCCGGACCGGGGCACAAACCCATGTCCCCTGCATCGGCAGGCAGACTCTCAACCACTGCGCCACTAGGGAAGCCCCATGACTCTTTTTTAATTATGGTTTTCTCAGGGTATATGCCCAGTAGTGGGATTGCTGGGTCGTATGGTAGTTCTATTTTTAATGGTAGTTCTAGTTTTAGTTTTTTAAGGAACCTCCATACTGTTCTCCATAGTGGTTGTATCAATTTACATTCCCACCAACAGTGCAAGAGGGTTCCCATTTCTCCACACCCTCTCCAGCACTTATTTTTTGCAGACTTTTTTTTTTTTTTGCAGACTTTTTGATGATGCCCATTCTGACCAGTGTGAGGTGATACCTCATTGTAGCTTTGATTTGTATTTCTCTAATGATTACTGATATTGAGCATCCTTTCATGTGTTTGTTGGCAATCTGTATATCTGCTTTGGAGAAATGTCTATTTAGGTCTTCTGCCCATTTTAGGACTGGGTTGTTTGTTTTGTGATATTGAGCTGCATGAGCAGCTTAAGTTTCATTAGGTCCCATTTGTTTACTGTTGTTTTTATTTCCCTTTCTCTAGAAGGTGGGTCAAAAAGGACCTTGCTGGGATTTATGTTATAGAGTGTTCTGCCTACGTTTTCCTCTAAGAGTTTTATATTGCCTGGTCTTACATTTAGGTCTTTAATCCATTTTGAGTTTATTTTTGTGTATGGTGTTAGGGAGTGTTCTAATTTCATTCTTTTTCATGTAGCTGTCCAGTTTTCCCAGCACCACTTATTGAAGAGGCTGTCTTTTCTCCATTGTAT
>NC_041229.1:67919109-67932434 GCF_002837175.3 Physeter macrocephalus
ATTGCTTTGGCTATTTGGGGTCTTTTGTGTTTCCATACAAATTGTGAAAATTTTTGTTCTAGTTCTGTGAAAAATGCCATTGGTAGTTTGATAGGGATTGCATTGAATCTGTAGATTGCTTTGGGTAGTATAGTCATTTTCACAATGTTGATTTTTCCAATCCAAGAATATGGTATATCTCTCCATCTGGTTGTATCATCTCTAATTTCTTTCATCAGTGTCTTATAGTTTTCTGCATACAGGTCTTTTGTCTCTGTAGGTAGGTTTATTCCTAGGTGTTTTATTCCGTTTGTTTTTTGCCTATTTTTTAATGAGTTGTTTGTCTTTTTGTTGATGAGTTGTAAGAGGTTTTTAAAAATATATTCGGAATACTAGATCCTTATCAGATATTTGAGTTGCAAATATCTTCCCCCATTCTGTGGGTTCTCTTTTAACTTTCTTGATAGAGTCCTTCAGTGCACAGGAGTTTTTTGCTTTAATGAAGTCTAACTAATTTTTTCGTATTTCTTATATATTCTTTGCTTGTGTTTTTAATATCCTATCTAAGATTTCACTGCCAAATCCAAGAAATGGAAATTTGCTCCTATGTTTTCCTCTAAGAGTTTTATATTATCTCTTACATTAAACCTTGATCCATTTTGAGTTAATTTTTGTGTATGGTGTGAGGTAAGGGTCCAACTTCATTCTTATGCATACGGATATCCAGTTGTCCCAGCATCACTTGTTGAAAAGACTATTCTTGTCCCACTGAATAGTGTTGGCACCCTTGTTGAAAATCAGTTGACCATAAATGGGAGGGTTTCTTTCTGGACTCAAAATTCTATTTCATTGATCTATATGTCTATATTTATACCAATACTGCACTGTTTTGATTACTGTGGCTTTGTAGTAAGTTTTGAAGGTTAGAATTGTGAGTCCTCTAACTTTGTTCTTTTTAAGATTGTTTTGACTATTATGGGTCTCTTGCTATTTCATATGGATTCTAGGATCAACTTATCCATTTCTGGAAAACAGGCAATTGAAATTTTGATAGGGATTGCACTGAATCTGTAAATTTAGGGAATATTGTCATTTTAACAATATTGTCTTCCAATCAATGAACACAGAATGTCTTTTTATTTATTTAGGTTTTCTTTAATTTCTATCAGCAGTGTTTTACAGTTTCCAGTATATGAGTCTTGTACCTCCTCAGTTAAATTTATTAAGTATTTTATTATTTTTGATGATGTTGTAAATAGAACTGTGTTCTTAATTTCATTTTCAGGTCATTCATTGAAGAGTATAGAAATACAACTGATTTTTGTAAGTGATCTTGTATCCTGTAACTTTGCTGAATTCATTTATTAGCTCTAATAGTTTTTGAATAGATTCTTTATGGTTTTCAATATTTAAAATTATGTCATCTGTGAATAGAAATAGCTTTACTTCTTCTTTTCCAATTTGTATGACTTTTATTTATTTTTCTTGCCTAATTGCCCTGACTAGAACTTCCAGTGCTAGGTAGTGGAAAGAAGTGTGAAAGCAGATATCCTTGTCTTGTTCCTGATTTTAGGGAGAAAGCTTCAAGCATGATGTTAGCTGTGAGTTTTTTCATTGATGCCCTTTATTAGGTTGGGGAGTATTCCGTCTCTTCCTGGCTTATAAGGTTTTTTTGTTTTTTTCCATGAAAGGGTACTGGAATTCGTCAAATGCTTTTTCTGCATCTACCAAGTTGATTATGTGACTTTCTCCTCTTCATTTTCATAATATGGTGTATTACACTGACTGATTTTCATGTTGACGCACCCTTACATTCCTGGAATAAATCCTACTTGGTCATGGTGTATAATCCTTTTAATATGCAGCTGGATTTCATTTGCTACTATTTTGTTGAGGAATTTTACATCTTTTATTTATTATTATTTTTTTAAATTAATTAATTAATTAATTTTTGGCTGTGTTGGGTCTTCGTTTCTGTGCGAGGGCTTTCTCCAGTTGCAGCGAGTGGGGGCCACTCTTCATTGTGGTGCACGGGCCTCTCACTGTCGCGGCCTCTTGTTGCGGAGCACAACTCCAGATGCGCGGGCTCAGTAGTTGCGGCTCACAGGCCCAGTTGCTCCGCGGCATGTGGGATCCTCCCAGACCAGGGCTCGAACCCGTGTCCCCTGCATCAGCAGGCAGACTCTCAACCACTGCGCCACCAGGGAAGCCCCTACATCTTTTAAAGGATATTGGTCTGTATTTTCTTTTATTGTGATTTCTTTGTCTGGCTTTGGTATCAAAGTAATACTGGCCTCACACAATGAGTTAGGTAGTGTTATCTCCTCTTCCATTTTTTTTTGGAAGAGCTTGAGGACTGGTGTTAATTCTTCTTTAAATGTTTGATAAAATTCACTAGTGAAGCCATCTGATCCTGGGCTTTTATTAGTTGGAAGTTTTCAGATAACTGAATCAATCTTTATACTTGTTACAGGTTTATTCAAATTTTCTATTTATTCTTTAGTCAGTTTTAGTTTTTGTGTGTTTCGAGGAATGTGTCTATTTTATCCAGTTTATCCAATTTGTTGGTGTACATTTTTCAAAGCATTCTCTTATAAACTTTCTATTTATGCAAGATTGAAAGTAATGTCTCCATTTTCATTCTTGATTTTATTAATTTGAGTCTTCTCTCTGTTTTGCTGGGTCAGTCTAGCTAAAAGTTTAATTTTGTTGATCTCCTCAAAGGACCAACCTTTCACTGATTCTTTCTATTGTTTTTCTATTCTCTATTTTGTTTATCTCTGCTCTAATCTTTATTGTTTCCTTTCTTCTAGTTGCTTTGTGGTTAGTTTGCTCTTCTTTTTCTAGTTCCTTAAGGTGGAATGCTGGGTTCTGGATTTGAGATCTTTCTTCTTTTTTAAAAATGTAGATGTTTACATCTATAAATTTCCCCCTGAGCACTGCTTTTGCTGCATCTCATAAGTTTTGGTATGTTGTGTTTTTGTTTTCAGTCATCTCAAAGTATTTTCTAATTTCCTTTTTGATTTCTTCTTTGACCCACTGGTTGTTTAAGACTGTGTAGTTTAATTTCCACATATTTGTGAATCTCCAGATTTTCTTCTTTTATTGATTTCTAATTTCATTCCATTGTTGTCAGAGAAAATACTTTATAACATTTAATATTTTAAGCTTTATTGAGATTTGTTTCATGACCCAACATGTTCTGTGCTGAAGAATCTTCCATGTATAGTTGGGAATAATGTGAGTCCTGCTGTTTTTGGCTGAAGTATTCTACACATGTCTGTTAGGCCTAGTTGATTTATAGTCATTCAAGTTTTATATTTCCTTGTTTATCTTTTGTCTAGTTGTTCTATTGATTATTGAAAGTGAGGTGTTGAAGTCTCCAATTACTGTTGTTGAAATGTCTATTTCTCCCTTCAACTCTGTCAGTTTTTGCTTAATGTATTTTAGGTCTCTGTTGTTAGTTGCATATATGTTTCCAATTGTTGTATCTTCTTGATGAATTGACTCTTTTATTATTATGTAATGTCCCTCTTTATTTTGTGCAACAATTTTTGTCTTAAAGTCTATTTTGTCTGATATTAGAATAGCCACTCCAATTCTCTTTTGCTTACTGTTTGCTCTCTTTTGGTTACTAAAATATCTTTTTCCATTCTTTCATTCTCAGTCTATTTGTGTCCTGGATCTAAAGTGAGTCTCTTGTAGACAGCATATAGTTTGATCAAATTTTTATCCATTCTGCCAATCTCTGCTTTAAATTTGAGAGTTTAACCCATTTATATTTAATGTAATAACTGATAGAAAAGGATTTACTTTTGTGATTTATCTATTTGTTTTACATATGTCTCATATCTTTTTTGTTCCGTAGTTACCCTATTAATGCCTTCTTTTGTGTTAAGTGGATAGTAATTAATTACATAATAGTTTTCTAGTATACCATTTTTTCCTTTTCAATTCCTTTACTATATATTTTCTAGTTCTTTTCTTAATGGTTTCCCATGGGATTACAATTAACAGCCTAATTTACAATGAGATAATTCAAGTTAATACCAACTTAGTTTCAATAATATATAAAAACGTTGTTCCTATATAGCTCCTCCATTCCTTATGCTGTTATTGTCTCAAATTACATTTTTACACAGTATGTGCCCAACATAGACTTATAATTATTGTTTTATGTAGATTTTAAAAAATTGAATAGACTAAAAAGAGAAGTTATAACCAAAAATACATTAAGACTAACTTTTATATTTAGCTATGTGGTTACCTTTATTAGTGGATATTTCTTCACGTGGATTTGAATTTACATCTAGTGTCCTTTTATTTCAGATTAAAGGGCTCCTTTTTTCATTTCTTGTAGGGGAATGTTTACCAGAAACAATTCTCAGTTTTTATTTATCTGGGAAAGTCTTGGTTTCTTCCTTTTTTGTTAGGCTTTTCTTGTGTGTGGTAAAAAAAAAACAACAACACATGACATAAATTTACCATCTTAACAACTTTTAAGTATATGTTACAGTATTGTTAACTATATGCCCATAGTTGTACAACAGTTCTCTAGAACTTTTTCATCTTGCATAACTGAAACTCTATATTCATTGAACAACAACTCCCATTTCCTCCTCACCCCAGCCCCTGGAAACTACTATTCTTTCATTTCTATGAGTTTGATTACTTTAGATATTTCATATAAATGGAATCATGAGCATTTGTCTTTTTGTGATTGGATTATTTTACTTAGCATACTGTCTTCAAAGTTCATCCTTGCTGTAGTATATGACAGGATTTCCTCCTTTTTTAAGACTGAATAATATTCTATTATATGTATCTTCAATATTTTCTTTATCCTTTAATCCACTGATGGGCATTTAGGTTGCTTCCACATATTGGTTATTGTGAAAAATGATGCAATAAGTATACCTCTTTCATTTCTGCAAGATCATTTTGCTGGATATATAATTCTTGGTTGACAGGTTTTTCTTTTTTTCTTTTAGCATTTTGAATATGTTGTCTCATACCCTCTGGCCTCTGTGGTTTCTGATGAGAAATTAGCTGTTAATCTTATTGATGATCCCTTGTACTTGACAAGTCATTGCTCTCTTGCTGATTTCATGATTCTCTTTGTCTTTGATTTTTGACAGTTTGATTATAATGTATCTTGGTGTGTATCTCCTTGATTTTGTCCTACTTGAAGTTCACTGAGCTTTTTGAATATGACCATTCATATCTTTTATCAAATCTAGGAGGTTTTCAAACATTCTTTCTGTCCCTTTCTCTTCTCTCCTTCTGGGACTCCAATTACGTGTACGTTGGTATGCTTGGTGGTGTCTCACAAATTTCTGAGATTCTTCATTTTTTTTCATTCATTTTTCTTTGTGCTCCTCAGATCAGATAATCTCAATTGACCTATCTTTAATTTCACTGACTCTTTCTTTTGCATGTTTAAATCTGCTGTTGAACCCCTCAAGTGAATTTTAAATTTCAGTTATACATTTTTCAACTCCAGAATTTCTACTTGGTTCATTTTTTTTTTTTTTTTTGCGGTACGCGGGCCTCTCACTGTTGTGGCCTCTCCCGTTGCAGAGCTCAGGCTCCAGACGCGCAGGCTCAGCGGCCATGGCTCACAGGCCCAGCCGCTCCGCAGCATGTGGGATCTTCCCGGACCAGGGCACGAACCCGTGTCCCCTGCATTGGCAGGCAGACTCTCAACCACCGCGCCACCAGGGAAGCCCTATTTGGTTCATTTTAAAATAATCTCTATTTATTTATTGATATTCTCTATTTGATGAGACTTTGTTCTCCTGGTTTCCTTTACTTCTTTGTACAAGTACTTTTTGAATATTATAATGCAGCATCTACAGAAATTATATTCTTTCCTCCCCAAGGTCTGCTGTTCCTGCTTGTTGTAGTTGTTGTTTGTTTCTTTATTGAGTTTTCTGAATTGATTTTGTAAACACTTATTTTTTGGTCATGTGGGCCACTGAAGTCTCTGTTCAATTATCTTAGTGATCAGTTAATGATTTGACAGGTTTCCTTTAATGTCTGGAAAACAACAACAACAGAAAACCTCCCAGTTTGTTACGGGTCTCCATGTGCATGTTGTGACACATATTCAACACTTATCCAGATGTTAGCAACTCTGCCTTAGCCTTCACTTCCTGCTTGAGCAGAGACTTAAGACCAGCTAGAGTTGACAGCCCAGGGTCTTCTCCCGTCTTTTCTGAACACACATCAGCCCTGGGCATGCAATGCCCTTCCAGAGTCTTGGGAACTTTTCAAAAGCCTTACTCCCCAAAGCATCTCATTTCCCAGGATTTCCCCTCCCAAGCTTTTCTATTGCTTGTTCCAACTGTTATTTTTGCCCCAGGCAGCAGCAGATAATACATTTGCCTTTAAATGTTTTTGACAAATACCTCCAGGTAACTGCCTTAGCATCGGGAGAGATCCAAGTTAGATGAAATAAAGTCAAGCCCTTTGATCTGGTCTTTCAGGGAACCACCAGACAAGTAAAAAAAAAAAAAAAACTACCACAATTCTTTGAGAATAAGGTCTGTTCTGCTCTCTCTGGCACTTGGAACTTAACCTATAATGCAAGATGTCTTGAAAGCTGCTGCTGAATGAACCAGGGAGTGAGGGATGGAGGATAAGGAGTGAAAATCAAAATTCCACAAAGCTGTCTTACCAAGATTCACCTGTTTTTTTTTCTTGATTAAGCATTTGCCTGGTTGCAAACTTTTTATTACTTTCTAGAGGTTCTGATAAAGTTGGTTTTGACAGTTTTGTGGGTTTTTTTTCCAGTTTATTTACTGCTTTTATGGCGGGGAAGAACTTTGGATTTCCCGCTCTACTTTAAAATTTTCACTGATGTGGGAGTTCCCTGGTGGTCTAGTGGTCAGGATTTGGTGGTTTCACTGCTGTGGCCCAGGTTCAATCCCTGGTCAGAGGAGTGAGATCCCACAAGCCATGCAGGTGGCCAAAATTTTAAAAATTAAAAATAAAAATAATTAAAAAATTAAAATTTTCACTGATGTCACTCTGATTTAGGTTTCTGAAACTCATTTAAGGACTTTCTACATCTAGGATAATAAATCTATTGCCTTAAATTTTCTTTTATTCTTTGAAAGATATGTTTTTTAAAAAACACATGGGTCTGAGGGACATCCCTGGTGGTCCAGTGGCTAAGACACCGCACTCCCAATGCAGGGGGCCTGGGTTTGAGCCCTGGTCAGGGAACTAGATCCCACATGCCACAACTAAGAGTTTTCATACTGCAACTAAAGATCCCGCATGCCGCAACTAAAGCCCGCATGCCGCGACAAAGATCCTGCATGTGGCAATGAAGATCCTTAGCACCAAACCAAGACCAGGCGCAACCAAATAAATAAATAAATAAATAATTTTTGAAAATAAAAATAAAAACACATGGGCCTGAAATTCATCAGAATTTATTTTTGTGAACAATGTGAGGAAGAGATTGTGGTAGGCTGAATAGTGGGGCCCAAGAACCACTGAGTATTATCATATATAGCAAAAGGAACTTTGCAGATATGATTAAGGATTTTTAAATGGGGAAATTATCCTGTATTATCAGAGTGGGTCTGAAGTAATCACAAGGGTCCCTATAAGGAGGAGGCAGGCAATCAGAGTAAGTAGTACTAGGAGACCTGAAAGTGGAAGCAAGAAGTTGGAGTGCTGCAAGGAATGAGCCATGAGGCAAGAAATGGGACATGAGGAAAGGAATGCAGGCAGCCTCTAGAGGCTAAAAAAGGCAAAGATACATTCTTTCCTGAAGCCTCCAGAATGAATACAGCCCTGCCGATATCTTGATTTTAGTCTTCTGACCTCCAGAACTGTAAGAGAATAAATTTGTGTTGTTTTAAGCCACTACGTTTGTGGTAATTTTTAACGCAGAAATAGGAAACTAATACAGACTTCTTACTTTAAATTTTAGCCAAAGGAATGAGATATGACCTCACACCTGTCAGAATGGCTATCATCAAGAAGTCTACAAATAACAAATGTGGGGAAACGTGTACCCTAGTACACTGTTGGTGGGAAGGTAAATTGGTGTGCACTATGGAAAACAGTATGGAAGTTCCTCAAAACACAAAAATAGAGTTACCATATGATCCAGCAATTCCACTCCTGGGTATATATCCAGAAAAAAATGAAAACACTAATTTGAAAAGATCCATGCACCCTGATGTTCATAGCAGCATTATTTACAATAGCCAAGATATGGAAGCAACTTAAGTGTCCATCAACACATGAATGGATAAAGAAGATGTGGTATATATGCAATACAATATTAATTAGCCATATAAAAAGAATGAAATTTTGCGATTTGCAACAAATGAATGGACCTGGAGGGTATTATTGCTTAGTGAAATAAGTCAGATGGAGAAAGACAAATACTGTATGTTACCACATATGTGGTATCTAAAAAATAAAAGAAACAAATGAACATAACAAAACACAAACAGCTCACAGATATAGAAAATAAACTGTGGTTACCAGTGGGGAGGAGCAAGATAGGGGTAGGGGATTAAGAGGTACAAACTACTATGTATAAAATAAGTACACTGCAAAGATATATTGTACAGCACAAGAATATAAGCAACATTTTATAACTTTAAATTTATAAAATCTATTTAATCTATAAAAATATTGAGTCACTATGTGATACACCTGAAACTAATATGATATTTTAAATCAATTATGCTTCAATAAAAATATTTAGCGGGCTTCCCTGGTGGTGCAGTGGTTAAGAGTCTGCCTGCCAATGTGGGGGACACGGGTTCGGGCCCTGGGCCAGGAAGATCCCACATGTCGTGGAGCGGCTGAGCCCGTGAGCCACAACTACTGAGGCCCTCGTGCCTGGAGCTCGTGCTCCACAATGAGAAGCCCATGCACCACAATGAAGACCCAATACAGCCAAAAATAAAAATAAATAAATCAATAAATTTATTTTTAAAAAAAATTTAGCCAAAGGACTATCCAAATATACCCAATGCCAAGTACTAAAAATGTATCCTCTCACTGATTGGAAATGCAGGGGTTGGGGTGGGGTGGAAGGGTTGTGCAAGAGTAACATGATCTGAATTATGTATTAAAAGGATCATTATGGCTGCTGTCTTAACAATAGACTATGTGGGAAGGTGGGGATAGAAACACAGGAAGATAAGTGAGGAGGCTATTAATCCAGATGAGAGCTATGGTGGCTTGAAACAGGGTAGCATAAGTGGTGGTGATAAATGGCTAGATTCAAGTTATATTTTAAAGGTAGAAGAAGTAGGATTTCCAGAGGGAGTGGATGTGAGGTGTTAGAAGAATCTGGGATCATTTTTTGTCTGAGCAATGGATAGAATGGAGTTGCCACTTATTAAAATAAGAAAAACTATATGAAGAGCAGGTTTGGGGGAAGAAAGACAGTGTTGGACATGTAAACTTTTACACTCTCCAAGTGGAGACACCAAGAAGTGGTTGTAAATGTTATTGACTTGGGAGTGGGGTAAAGGTCAGGACTAGAGATAAGAATTTGGGGGAGTCATCAGCATATAGATGCCACTTAAAGTAATGATACTGGATGAGATAATCTAGGGAGGGAAGGTGGATAAAGAAGAGAGCTGGGCATTAAGCCTTGGTAGACTCCAATAAATGCTGAGGAGGAGAAATCAACAATGGATGCTCTGAACCAATGGTCTATGAGGTAGAAGGAAAATCAAAGAGATATGATGCCCTTAAAGCCCTTAAAGTGAAGAAATATTTCAAGAAAGAGGAAATGATCAACTGTGTCAAACACTGCTGGCGGTTAACAAGATGAAACTGAAAAATAATCATTGGACCTGGAAACATGAAGATTGATTACTTTGCCAAAGTTATAAAGCCTGAATGGAGTGAATATAAGAGGGCATATGAGGATAGGAAATAAAATAGAGATAATAGACAACTCTTTTGAGGAGTTTTGCAGTAAGGTGGAATTGAGAAATAAGGAAGCTTTTGCAAGGGGAAGTGTGGTCCAGAAGCATTTTTTGAAAGATGGGACATACTAAATTATATGGCTCTGAGCATCCTCTAGCTAGTCATCTGACTGATCATATTCCTCTGCAACTTCCCCAATACACTCCACCCTTTGGAAGTCTTTGTCGTAAACAAAATGTTCCATTCTCTCAACCTGTTCTCTGAAACTTTGCCTATTTATATGGATCAGCTCCATGTACATCAAGTTGGACTGGGAGTAGAGGAGATCAAATCCCAATCACAGATATTCCCTGCTCCTTCTCCTTTATGGGGAATTTATCACTAGATACCTTTTGTTTTCAAATATGCATTTCCTAGGGATTCTCAAATTAGAATCAATTTTGGCCTGTGTTAATGATGTAAATACCTTGCTTCTACCCCAGACCATTTATGGCCCATGCTGACCAAATAACCCTGTTTTATATTATGTGATTACCTCACCCCATACCACATGGCCACAGCTGATTGAGGCCAGGTAGGCACTTGACTGAAGAACCACCAATACATAGGCACTTGACTGAAGAACCACCAATACATAGGCTGGCCCACATCCTGTACGGTGGAATGACATGAAATTCTTTGCCTTAACTGAGGAAGGAGTTTGCTTACTAAAGACTGAACCTTACAAAAAGTGTAGATGCAAGAACATTTTCATATTATATGCTGCAAGCACCTTCTGCCACGCAGGATGGAAAAGCAGATTACTTTTAGGAGCAGACCCTCCCCGTACTCTGGAAAGTATTATTTTTGCATGACTTTTTAGTTACATGAATACGAGTCAAGTATCTATCAACTTTCCTTGGGGAATTCTGTAAAAATATACAAATATAGATGGTTTATGTTGAAAAATTGAGTGTCCTATTTAAAGGGGTAAATGGGTTTTTTTTTTTTTTAGCAGAACCACATCCCTGAAAATGATATTAAAAACATTTTTTCTTAATCTGGAAATAGAATAGCCTACACCTAAAAATCACTGTTTTGAAGGAAGGGATGTGATTTTGTCCAAGTAACTAGAAGTAGGAAATTAGAACTGAAGACAAGCCACAAATACCCAAAACGAGCTTGACTGTTTGGTTGTAAGCCTACATGTGATATTATAAAAGATTGAGTTGTTCACATTTTGGAAAACGGACGGCTCATTATTTTCAAAGGAATTTTATGATGAGAGCCTAAGGTAAGGGAGGATAGCTCTGAGAATGGGGGCGGGGGTGAAGAGAATGTGTGCTTCCACCTTCAATCACCCTGGGACAAGGTGAATTCTGGAGCATAATATGAGGGCTCTGTGGGAAAGATAAAAGCAAAGGCCCCCTCCCAGAACCTTGGGGATTTGAGGAATGTACTTTAGGGAGGGGAAATTGCCTCAAGGGCACTCTAGCAAGCATTAGGCTGGCCCTCCAAACACTGTGCTGAGGCAGTCCAAGGCCAGCACTAGGGTGAGGCCAGCAAGACCGCCAGGGGGCAACATGTCAGGAGGTGTTCCCTCTTGGGGTTGTACAAGTGCGTGGTTGGCATCACAGAGTGCATGCCTTCTGAAATTCTGTTCTCTGGGGGCCTTGCTTGCTTCACCTTAGTCCTGGGCCCTGTGTGGCACTCTGATTACTGGGGAATGAGCTGTGGCAGAGTCTCACTCACAGAAGTTTAATTGCTGAATCCTGAAAGTTTCAGTAAATTAAGGATGAAAGCAGAGGCTCAGAAGCCTGATCCCTGAGGGGAGCAGAACATGCCAAATGGGAATCGAAATACGCAGCTTTGACACATTCATTATTTTGAGTGGAAGGTATTTGAGAAACCGCAGATGCAGGAAGGGCTCTCTGAACTTCTCCTTTCTACCTAAAAGCACAACATAAAATTTCCCATAAGAAAAGTGTCCTCCACATATCAGGAAGAGAAGAACATTCTTATCACGAGAGACTGGGAGTCAATGCCAAAACTGATCTGTACAAAGCAACCTACTAAAACAACCCTTATCTTTCATTACTTTCCCCTAATATTTCCTAGTCACTTCCTCACAATTTACCACTCCTAGAAGGTTAAACTCTATTCCTTTGTCTTGTCATTTCTCCACAGATTTATTGTCTTTTTGATTAAAAAAAGAAAAAAAGGTATATAAGCTCTTGGCCCTAATTGCTTCTTTGGGTCTTCAGTTTTCCTATAAAGTCTCCAAGTGCACATAACAATATTCAATAAAATTTGTATATATTTCTCCTGTTAATCTCTCTTATGTCAGTGTAATTCTCAGGCCTGGCCACAGAACCTAAAGAGGGTGGAGGAATGGTTTTCCCTCCCCTGCAGGGGTCATGAATGTGTTGAAGAGACTAATTGCAAGTTTGAGTATACAGGAACTGTGAGCTGGAGAAAAGATAAAGGGTGAGGATGAATTCGTAGTAGGGAAAGAAACAGATGCAGAGAATAGCAGACAAAGAATAGTTGATCATGGTGCACTAGAGAGATAGTACTTCAGTTTTTACTGCTGAGGACCCAAGAGCTGTTTTGGATTCTGCATGACCACCCAGTCCCATGGGACCCAGCTCTACCATGGTTCCAGCCATTCATGAGTGAAGCTCTCTGTGGCAAGCTGAAGAAAATGGCTCTAACTTAAGCAGAAGGGAAAATATTCAAAAGGCATTGGGGGGGGACTTCCCTGGTGGTCCAGTGGTTAAGACTCTGCTCTCCTAATGCAGGGGGCCTGAGTTCGATCCCTGGTCGGGGAACTAGATCCCGCATGCATGCCGCAACTAAAAGATCCCGCGTGCTGCAACTAAGACCCAGCGCAGCCAAATAAATATTTTTTTTAAAAAAAAGGGGCATTAGGGCTATAATCAAATTGACAGGAGGTGGGAGAGTCAGACTTGAGGACTGGTGGGAAGCAAGACAGTCCTAGAGACAATAGCTGTCTCAGTGGCAGGAATGGTCTGATCAAGATGCTGCTATACAGACAGAAGGGAAATTTGATCATTGATAGCTTCAGTCTCTTTGTCCCTGTGCTAGAGATTTAAATTCCAGGGAGGGAATATACAATGCCCTAGCTTGGGTCATGGGCCTAGCCTAGCTTGGGTCATGGGCCTGCCCTCCTAACTTGGGTTACAAGCCAAATCTCAAATAATAGCTCCAAATTAATCAAAGTGGAAGAGGCAATAGGCGAAAAGGAAACTGGGGGGCTAAGAACAGGAAAAGATGAATATTGGGAAGCCAAACCAAGAACTGTCCACTGCCCAGCAACATGGCTTTCTGTCCTTTCCTGTGTTGCCATAGGCCTTCCCACATGATTCTGATTCCTGTCTTTTGTGTGTGTGTGTGTGTGTGTGTGTGTGTGTGTGTGTGTGTGTGTG
>NC_041229.1:67932663-67988912 GCF_002837175.3 Physeter macrocephalus
TCTTCCCGGACCGGGGCACGAACCCGTGTCCCCGGCATCGGCAGGCGGATTCTCAACCACTGCACCACCAGGGAAGCCCTGATTCCTGTCTTTTGATTCCTGTGAGTACCATTACCCCAGCTATCCCATAACTGTTACTTGAATGATTCTCAGTCTCTTGCAACAGAGATACCTGAGGCAGATTGTGAGGAAAAAGGTGCTCTTCTGCTTTTTTTTGGTCTGCCTCCTACAGAAATTATTAAAAACCTCTCAAAAAATGATCCCAACTTGCTTCTTCAGAGACTGTTCGGCTCTGCTGGATTTTGACTTGTCAGCTTTTTCTTGGGACATTTTCCATGTGGGAAGGGAAAGGGGTCATAACATAATAGTATTTCCTTTCTCAGTTAATGTTTAGCATGGTTCGGCTCAGAGATCAGCCCAAACGGGCAATACATGGGCCCTTACACACTCTCATTCTTTTTTTTTGATTGAGCTATAATTCACATGCCATAAAATTCACCCTTTTAAGGAATGCTACTCAGTGGTTGCTGTATATTCACAAACTTGTGCAACTATCACTACTATATAATACCAGAACATTTTCATCAGTTACTCCCCATTTTCACCTCCCCTCAACCTCTGAAAACTACTAGTCTATTTCTTCTCTTTTAATAAATGTATTTATTTATTTATTTATTTTTGGCAGCGCTGGGTCTTCGTTGCTGCGCGTAGTCTTTCTCTAGTTGCCGAGAGCGAAGGCTATTCTTTGTTGCGGTGCGCAGGATTCTCATTGCGGTGGCTTCTCTTTGTTGCAGAGCACAGGCTCTAGGTGCGTGGGCTTCAGTAGTTGTGGCACGCAGGCTCAGTAGCTGTGTCTCACGGGCTCTAGAACGCAGGCTCAGTAGCTGTGGCGCACGGGCTTAGTTGCTCCACGGCATGTGGGATCTTCCCAGACCAGGGATCGAACCCGTGTTCCCTGCATTGGCAGGCGGATTCTTAACCACTGCGCCACCAGGGAAGTCCCTACTAGTCTATTTTCTGTCTCTATGAATTTGCCTATTCTGGACATTTCATATAAATAGAATCACATAATATGTGGCACTGTGTCTGGTTTCTTTCATTTAGCATAATGTTTCAAGGCTCATCCATGTTGTAACATGTATTAGTACTTTATTTCTTTTTATGGCTAAACAACATGCCATTGTATGGATACATAACAATTTATTTATCCACTCATAATGATAGATATTTGGGTTGTTTCTACTTTATAGCTATTGTAAATGATGCAGTTATGAACATCATGTACAATTTTTTGTGTCCATGTGTGTTTTCAATTCTATTGGGTATAAACCTAGGAGTGTAATTACTGGGTCATGTGTTAATTCTATGTATAACATTTTGAGAAACTGACAAACACCATCTGCAAGCTATAAGGTTCTATTCCGGATCCTCAACAACACTTGGCCCTCATTTTCATTTTAACCATTCTAGGGGGTGTGAAATGGTATCTCATCGTGGTTTCCATTTGCATTTCCCTAATGGCTGATGATGCTGAACATCTTTTCATGTGCTTATTGGCTATTTATGTAACTTCCCTGGAGAAATGTCTATTCAAATCCTTTGCCCATATTTTAGTTGGATTGTATTTTTACCGTTTAGTTGAAAGTGCCCTTTATGTATTCTGGATACTAGTTTCTTATCTGATATATAATTTGCAAATATTTTCTCCCATTCTGTGGTTAGTTATTTCACTTTCTTGACATTGAAGCACATTTTTAATTTTGGTGAAGTCCAATCTAATTTTTATTTGGTGGCATTTTTTTTAACATCTTTTTTGGAGTATAATTGCTTTACAATGGTGTGCCAGCTTCTGCTGTATAACAAAGTGAATCAGCTATACATAAACATATACCCCCCTATCTCCTCCCTCTTGCATCTCCCTCCCACCCTCCCTATCTTACCCCTCTAGATGGACACAAAGCAGTGAGTTGATCTCCCTGTGCTATGTGGCTGCTTCCCACTAGACATCTATTTTACATTTGGTAGTGTATATATGTCCACGCCACTCTCTCGCTTCGTCCCAGCTTACCCTTCCCCCTCCCTGTGTCCTCATCCATTCTCTACCTCTGCGTCTTTATTCCTGTCCTGCCCCTAGGTTCTTCAGAACCATTTTTTTTTTTTTTAGATTCCATATATGTGTGTTAGCACATGGTATCTGTTTTCCTCTTTCTGACTTACATCACTGACAGTCTCTAGGTCCATCCACCTCACTGCAAATAACTCAATTTCGTTTCTTTTTATGGCTGAGTAATATTCCATTGTATATATGTGCCACATCTTCTTTATCCATTCATCTGTCGATGGACACTTAGGCTACTTCCATGTCCTGGCTATTGTAAATAGAGCTGCAATGAACATTGTGGTACATGACTCTTTTTCAATTATGGTTTTCTCAGGGTATATGCCCAGTTGTGGGATTGCTGGGTCATAAGATAGATCTATTTTTAGTTTTTTAAGGAACCTCCATACTGTTCTCCATAGTGGCTTTATCAATTTGCATTCCCATATTTGGTGGCATATTTAAGAAATCATTGGTTAATCCAAGGTTACAAAACCTTATACTCATGCTTTCTTCTAAGAGTGTTACAGTTTAAATTTTTACATTTAGTTCTTTGATTCATTTTGAGTTAATTTTTTTATATGGTGTGAGGTAGGGGGTACAAATTCACTCTTTTGCATATGGATATCTTGCTGTCCCCGTGTCATTTGTTGAAAAGTTTATTCTTTTCCCCATTGAGTTGTTTTGGTATCCTTGTTGAAATCAAATGACTGTAAATATAAGGGTTTATTTCTGGACTGTCAACTTGATTCCATTAATCTATATTGCTATCTTTATACCAGTACCACAATGCCTTGATGATTGCAGTTTTGTAGTAAGTTTTGAAATCAAGAATTGTGTGTCCTCCAACTTTGATCTTTTTCAAGATTACTTTCACTATTCCAAATCCCTTGCTATTCCATGTAAATTTTAGGATCAAAAGAAAAGCTGTTGGTATTTTGATAGTGATTGAACTGGATCTGTAGATCAACTTGGGGTATATTGCCATCTTAACAATATTAATTTTTCCAATCTGTGACTATGTCTTTACATTTATTTAGGTCTTCTTTAATTTTTTCAAAATTTTTAATAATTAAAAAAATTATTTCTAAATATTTTATTTGTTTGATGCTATTGAAAATGGAATTGTTTTCTTAATCTTATTTTCTTACTGTTGTTTGCTGGTGTACCTAGGTACAATTGATATTTATATATTGAGCTTCTATTTTGCAACTTCAGTGAGTAAATTTATTTCTTAGTTTTAATGGTCTTAATGGAGTCTTGGGATTTCCTATGTACAAGATTATGTCATCTACAAGTAGAAGTAGTTTTACTTCTTCCTTTCCAGTCTGAATGGGGCTTTTCTTTTCTTTTCTTTTTGCCTAATTGCACTGACTAGACTCTCCAGCACAATGTTGAATAGAAGTGGCAAGAGCAAACATCCTTGTCTTGTTCCTGATCTTAGGGGGAAGCTTTAAAACTTTCACCATTAAGTATGATGTTAGCTGTGGTTTTTTCACAGATGCCCTTTATCAGATTGAGGACGTTGCCTTCTATTCTTAGTTTGTTGAATGTTTTTATCAGAAATATTGAGATTATATGACTTTTTAACTTTATTCTATTAATGTGGTGTATTACATTGCGTAATTTTTGTTATGTTAAGCCAACATTGCATTCTTGGGATAAGTCCCAATTGGTCATGGTATATAATCCTTTTTTATATGTTGCTAGATGTGGTCTGCAAATGAACAAATATGCAGCTATTATTTTGCTGAGGAGTTCTGTGACTATATTCACAGGGATGTTGGTCTGTAGTTTGGTTTTGTCGTTTTCCTTGTGACGCCTTTGTCTGGTTTTGGCATTAGGGTAACACTGGCCTCATAGAATCAGTCAGGAAGTTTTCCCTCCTCTTCCATTTTTTTGAAGTTCGGAAAGGACTTTAGTAATGCAACTAAAGCCAAGAAAATGAAAGACTGTTTTGTGCTGCATAATTCTACCCTTAGAATACAAAATATTACATACCAAGATAGACTATTACGAATAAGGTACTAAATATTTAAAAGACAAAAATCAAGCCAACAAGTTTTGTCCCAGATTAAGTTTACCCCCTCCTAAAATTCCTAGAGATAATTTACTTAATCTATATCACAAATTTATTTTTAAACCAATGACTACTGTGTTGGTAAAAAGGCAAATAAAGCATATTCTTTGAAAAGCATTCAAGAAGCACAGCAACATATTAATAAGAAAGTAAAAAGAAATAAAAATACTATCCTCCAGAAATAATCATCAGAAATATTCGGTGAACACCACTTCAGACCATGCTCTATATCACAGTTATTTAACTCCATATTTAAATGTATTCATTGTTTACCACCAATCCTCTTACTTTACCTTCTGTATACTTAAATCTCATGGATATATGGATTTTTTTAAAAGTAGTTTTGTGCTAGGACTCCTGGGCAATGTGATTCCTGAGTTCCTTTCTGCTTAGGGATGTTAATATGCTTCCTTACATGTGTAGTATTCTTGTCTCACATTTTAACTTATTAGAGATTGTTCTATTATTTTCTGGCATGAATACTGTTGTAGAAGAGTCAAAGGATAATCCCATTGCCCCCTCTTATAGATGACCTTCTTTTTCTGGGTTGATGCTTGAAGAACATTCTTTAATCCTTGAAATTCACCTTAATTTGACATGTTTCATCTCAGGTAGATCATTCTGGAATGATCAAAATCAGCCCTTTAATTTACAGTTTCAGTTTCTTTTAATACTTTTTTTTGCTGCATTTTTTTGTCACCTCTATTTAGACTTTAAAAAATTTTTTATTGGAGTATCATTTATTTACAATGTTGTGTTACTTTCTGCTATACCGCAAAGTGAATCAGTTATACATATACATATATTCACTCTGCATTTTTTAAGCTCACTCTTTTAGGGATAATAATTAGTCTTATGTTGGATAATGTTTGTCTTCTGCAAAGACTAACTTCTAATTGCTTTCACCTTTGTTTTCTTCTCTTATAAGTGATTAACCAGGCTTTCTTTTGTGTTAGAAATCTCTTTTCAGTTGTGTCCATTCTATTTCTTTCTATTTCATATTAATTCGTTAGAGAAAGGTAGTGTTATTTTGGTCCTTGAATTGTTTTCGCAACTCTGCAATTTCCCTTTCCATCTCCTGGTCTCATTTTATCTGGTATTTGAGCTCTTGCTGTACTGAACGGAAATTCTTATTAAATTTTCCTTAGGTGTACTTATGAACATTTTTATTCCACAAAGTATTTAAATAGTTCCAGATGTTTCTTCTTTAACATCTCACACTCATCTAAACTTTCACCATTTGGGTATTTTGCAGGGGCAGAAAATGTTTAATGCATGTCCTTATTTCTGTCTTTTTTTTTTTTTTTTTTTTTTGTGGTACTCAGGGCTCTCACTGTTGTGGCCTCTCCCATTGTGGAGCACAGGCTCCGGACGCACAGGCTCAGTGGCCACGGCTCACGGGCCTAGCCGCTCCGCGGCATGTGGGATCTTCCCGGACCGGGGCACGAACCCGTGTCCCCTGCATCGGCAGGTGGACTCTGAACCACTGCGCCACCAGGGAAGCCCTCTGTCATGTTTTAATCCTATCAGTTAGGATGCTTTTGCCTGCAAATAACAGAAGCTCTAACTAACTATGTCTTAAACAAGAAATACTTTCTATTATCTTACATATCTAGTATCTAGAGGTAGTCAGCTCCAAGGTTATTTCTGCAGTTTAACTATGTCCTTGAGGATATAATCTCTTCCCATTTTTCTGTTCTGCCATACCTCAAAATCACAGGATGGCTGCCACAGCTCCAAGATTCAAGTTTATACACACCAGTATCCCAGGCAGCAAGGAAGGGGATGGGCTAAAAGGGCCTTATCATTTCTTACCTCTCTTTTTTTCAGAAAAGAAACTTTTCCTAAGAACCTCTCTCCCTTCCACCCCAACCCCTAAACAGACTTCTCCTTTCTTTTTTCCAGAACTTGATCATATGCTCTTCCATAAATAAGTCACTGAAAAAGGAGAACTGGATTGTCATGATTGGTCAAAGACAGTGATTCTCAACTGAGGGTGATTTTGACCTCCAGGTCAATATCTGTGAACAGTTTTGGCTGTTACAACTTCAGACCAAAATCAAACCAAAACCAATATTGGCAAGGATATAGGGGGAGAATAGTAGTGGAGTATATGCACTACCTATCTATACACCATTGTCTAGTGGAAGGAAACCCATCTTCAGCCAGAATACTAATGAATAATTTATTTTTCTCACCAAAAGCGTTGTTAAATTGTCCTTCCTTTGCCATACAAAGGACAAAATAGAACTCAGAGAGAATGTAGAGGTCCTAGATATATAGAAAGAAATGCTTCAAAATCATGCAGTCAGAAAAAGAGAAAAGTAATTGGGGTTTAACAAGTGAAAAATACTTCTGCAGAGCATAAGAAGAACCTATGAAAATAAACTAATCAAAACAGTCCTTAATGTGAACTTTGTAAATAACTTTATGAACAAAAGTAAAGGTTAAGTAAAACAGAGAATAAATTAGAAAAAGGACATCTGTGGTAGACAGAATAATAAGTCCTCAAAGATACCCATGTCCTAATCCCTGGAGTCTGTAAATGTTACATGCAAAAGGGGTTAAGATATGAATAAATTGTCATGAAATAATAAAAAAGTTGTCATGAAATAATCAAAAAATCAAATATTTTTTGATTATCCTCTGAGGCCCAGTGTAATCACAAAAGTTCTTACAAAAGGGAGGCAGGAGGGTCAGAGTCAGAATAAGAAATGTGACAACAGAAGCAGAGTTGAAGTGATGCCATAGCCAAGAAATGCAGATAGCCTCCCCAAACTAGAAAAGGAAAAGAAATGGATTCTCTCTTAGAGCCTCCAGAAGGAATGTAGCCCTGCTGACACCCATTTGAGACTTGATCTCCAGAACCGTAAGATAATAAATTTAAGTTGTTTTAGGCCACTAAGTTTGGGATAATTTGTTACAGCAGCATTAGAGCATCCAAGTACAGGCTGACATACAGTAAGAATAGCATGAGACAAAGCAAAGATCATCTACAGGACTTGGACAATGCAAAGACAAGAGGAATCAAAACTGGATCAAAACAGAGGCAATACCTAGCTAAACACTAGTTAAGAGTTTTCATCATTTTTCATAGTAAGAAAACTGGACATTTCTATGGGAATTCACTGTGTATTTGTTACAGTTTGATGTATGTATTATTTAAGGTTCTCCAGAGAAACAGATCCAATAGGAGATTTTATATATGTGAGGTGGTGTGTCTGTGTGTGTGTGTGTGTGTGTGTGTGTGTGTGTGTGTGTGTGTGTGTGTGTGTGTTTTAAGGAATTGTCTCATACAATTGGGAGGGCTGGCAAGTTTGAAATCTGTAGGGCTGGCTAGCAGCCTGGCAATTCAGCTTTATGTTGCAGTACTGAGAATTCTGTAGGGCAGCAGGCTACGGACTCATGTAAGGCTTCTATGTTGCAGTTGTGAGAATTCCTTTTTCAGGAAACCTCAGTCTTTGCTCTTAAGGCCTTGAACTGATTGAATGAGGCCCCATCATATTATTCAAATTGCACTGATTTAAATGTTAATCACATGTTAAAAAAAAAATACCCTTACAGAACATCTAGTCTGTCGTTTGACCAAACAACTGAGCATATAATCTAATCAAGTTGACAGATAAAATTAACCATCACAATGTACACATGTACATTTAACTCTATAGTAGAATACACTCATTAATTAACAACAAATCCCTTGTATTCATCAATTTGCCTTACTAGTATTTAGATAAAGATTCTTAATCTGGAATCCATGGACCTCTGGAGGGTCTCCCATCTTCAGGTGGGGGGAGGAGGTCCATGAGACATTCTAATTATATACAGCATTTTGAGTTGATGTGTGTTCATTTTTCTGGGTGATGAGTCCACAGTTTTCACCATATTCTCAGAAGACTCTAGAAGGGTATGAGACTGGCCAAGAAAGGTCAAGAAGCCACTATAGACAGACATCTAAACTGAGTGGACCATTTTTGACATTTGAAGGCTGGGTTCTCATGTCTGAATAAGCAGCACCCTTACCAACTGCCCTGTGAGTTACTCATTACACAAAGTCCTCACCAACTGCAAATAATAGATTAAATATAAATCTTTGCTTTCCAACAAAGTTTTCTATATCTTACTCTGATATGATATTACAAAGTGGGAGGATGGAACAGTCCCATAGTTCAGTCCCAAATGAGTCTTTCAGAAGCAATTTTTGGGTCTTTATAATTTTATGGGTGAGCTATTTAGTTAATTCCTGGCAGTGGAGTGAGCAGCAGTGAGGAGCCTTCTAAAATTTTAGAAATGAGAAAGAATGCTGCTCTTTGAATCCTAAACTTATCAACTCAACACATATAAGAAGCCAGCAAAATGTCTCCTAGGCCCTGAGAACAGCTACATAGTTAAAGTGAATAAGTCAATTAATAGGAAAAACTAGGATTTTAAAGCAGTTCAGACTACAAATGGGCTGCACAGGGGAATTTATAGGGTGATGGAAATACTCTATACGATACTGTAGTTTTAGACAGATGACTTATGTCTGTCACAACCCATAGAATTATGCATCACAAATAGTGAATTTCTGCATGCAAATTTCAAAAATATCAACCAGGACGCCCAGGGATCCCAGGATGGAATGCAGACAATGACTAATGAGCATAATTGTATTACAAATGTATAATATAACTTGACTGAAGGAAGTGAGGAAAACAGGAGCTAACTTAAGTAACTTTGGAAAACCATGTTTTGACTGGATACTTTAAGGCTAAAGACAAAACTAGTGACATGAGTTAGCATTTCTGAAACTGCTTTATATATATACTAGGGTATAAGAATTAAGTAAGTTGTAGATAATAGGAGGCAGATTTCCAACTGTCAGATAACAGTTAAAAAATTAATTACAGAGAAAGAGGCTAGAGTTAATCTTATAGTGCTGTATTAGAGTTGGGGATGTATGAACTCATGTTTATTTTAAGATATATGCAGACAGATATAGAAACATATATATGTGTGTTTACATGGGTTAGTATCTACGTGTACACACATACACACACACACACACATTTGCTAGCTTTGTTCACTGAGTGGGCTGAGGAACAGCGGCAACTCAGTAGCAGTGAGCACACCCAGGACCCAAACCTTGGTTTCTAAGTATAATTCTCCAATAAAAGGATACTGGAGGTAACCTGAAATAGCTCTCAAAGCTAGAAAAATTTGGCCAAAGCTGGAACTATCTGAGCAACAAAATAATGACAGTACTCTATTATGACCCAAAGAATAAAATATCCATGAACCTATACTGATATAAACAATTGAATAAATAAGTAGATAGGTAAGTGCTGAAGAAAGAACAAATTTTTCTTACAGAAGAATTCAAAACAATATTTGTAGATACTTCCTCCTCCAGGAAGTAGAGTTAATTCCCTTCTCCTTGAGTGTGGGCTGGATTTAGTGACTTGCTTCCAAAGAAAGTATGGGAAAGAAAAATAGTAACTTTCAGTGGAGAAAACTGGCAGGTACTACCTTAACCAAGTGAATAAGGTTAACATCATCAGTAATAAATTATTTTGATATCATATACCTCCTGATACATGATGTGCGGAGAAGGCACTTCACCTTTTTGGTAATTTCCCCCAGAACTCATAACTCTCATATAATCATGAGAAAAACCCAAACTGAAGGACATTCTCAAAGTATCTGACCAGCTCTCATCAAAACTGTCAAAGTCATAAAGAACAAAGAGACTGAGAAACTGTCAAAGATAGGAGGGGATTAAGGAACCGTGATGACTAAACGCAGTATGGGATACCAGGTAGGTTCCTCAAATAGAAAAAGGACATTAGCGGAAAAACTGGTAAAATACAAATAAAGTGCAAGGTTAATGGTATTATAACTATGTTAATTTCTGAATTTTGACAACTGTACCCTGTTTGTGTTAAGATGTTAACAGTAGGGGGAGCTGGGTGAAGGGTACATGGGAACTCTTGATACTATCTTTGCAACTTTTTAGTAAATCTAAAATTATTCCAAAAGTATAAGGTGGTTCTGAAAAGCAAATTCTGACAGAGTGCCTAGTACAAGAAAAACATTCTTCTGTGGGTCAAGAATATTTCCCCAGGCCTGAGCTGGCTGAAATATGCCTCAGGTCTAACTATATGCTTTGACTGGAATTCCCTGTTTATCCAACAACTTTCAGAATGTTGATTCAGCCTACAAGGGACTGTGGTCCTGGGAAAGGAATGCAGTGAAGAGGGCACAGGGGCATAATGTCACTAGAAAGACATATCCCCTTATTATAAATCAATCATCCAGCATTCAAGCTAATTGCACCAACTCAGAAAATTCTGTTATGAATCTTTCACTGAGAACCTGTTCATTCTAGGGTCCAAAGTCTATTTTCTGGACTACCAAGCCTCAAATTCAGACCATACAGTCTGGTGGGTTCCCTCCCCAATTCCTCCCCACACCCACTCCCAGCACCCCTTTATCCACGTTGTTGTTCCAGCCCATTAGGCCTCCCAATAGTCAGCTCTCCCAGTGATACCTCCAGGAACACCATACCAGCTATATACAAGGTATTTCTGATATCTTGGCATCCCTTTTACTTTCTTGAATAACATGAATACCAGTTTAAAAAGTGAGATTCCCTCAGCTCCCTTGATATTTTTACTAAGTAAATGTTGTGGCTGTATCCTAGAAAAATTAGGGCACAACACCAATAAACAATGACTCTAGAATCCAGCCTCTACCAGGTTTTTACTGTGCTGAAAGAAAAGAACTTGATTCTCTCCCTCCTGTATAACTAATTTTTCTTTAATCTCTGTGTACATTACTTGTGCTTTTCCTTATCATTCTATGTTTGAAGGCCTATGTAACCTGAATTGCCACTTTCCTTTTCAGAGATGAAGAGAGAAGTACTCATGTCATTTGTATTTCAAGTATGAAGTCATTCCTCTTTCTCGCTTTTTTATCCATTCTAAAACTTTGCCTTGAACATCAAGTTCTTCTGGCCCACATGACTCTAACCTGGTTGTCAATAATTTTTAGTAATTATTGTAACTGAGAGCTTTTCTTTCCACTCAAAGTTCACCAAACCTTATACTAAAAACAGAAATGTGTTTGTGAATCAAGCAGAGGCATTCAGAGCATCTTCTTGTGTAACCCACAATGAAAAGTAAAGTTGCCGAATATTTGTTTCCTTTTCGTTATTCAAACTTGATTACATATAATTTTGTGTGTGTGTGTGTTTCCTATGGTAAATACACACTTACCTTTGAGAAATGGATGGGGTGATTTTTGACTGAGACAATTTTTGTCTTATTACTACAGACAAGCCTGGACCTTGAAATGCCTGACTTCTGTATATTTCTCTCACAGGATTGGGTAAAGAGCAGGAAATTTCCTTCCCTTTACATTGTGGATGAGCAGTTAACCCCCCCTCATTCTTCTCTCTGGGAGCTGATCCTTGCCAGAGTCCCAGGGCCTTGACTCAGTTTCCTCTTCATTTTGGTCCCCCGTTCCATACTGTGCTCACAGTAGGTGAGGTGAAGGGGAAAGCAAGCAAGGAAGGGGGAAAAAAGCCGAAACTGCTGTTGCCACGGTATTAGTCAACACCATGTCCTTCTGCATCACCTTCTTCCTAACTTTTATACTACCCTCATGGTCAAGAAAGGCTGACTGGACTGGGAACTTCCCAAGTTGAGAGTTTATGAGAAGGAGAAGGAGTGAGAAAGGGTAAACTCCATCCCAATACAGCTTCAGACCCTAATTCTCTCACTCCCTGACATAATGCCTCACCCTCTTCCATAGAACTTTCTTTAGGTTCTTTGTACACTAATTTCTTGCCTCATGTTTCAGCCTTTGGTCAGCCCCTATTCTCCCTGCTCCTCAACCATCCCACACCCTATTCCATTGTCATGCTGTTTTTGCACCAGTGCCAGTAACGCGGAAGGCCCACTCTCATTGTCAGAGGGAAGAGAACAGCACCTCCAGGGAATGGTACTGAAGAAAGATTTCCTTCTAGCACCTCAAGATAGAATTCAGTCATTTACCTTGATAAACCTAAAGAATAAGCATATACCACTATCTCTTGATTCGTTTTATCAATGAATGATCAATTAACTGCCTAGTCTCTCCATCTTTTCAACATACTCACACATTTCCAAGTGAAGATACTTAGTAGGCAAAGTTCAGGGGACAGGATAAGCCTGGATGTTTAAATTTGGGAGTTGTCAGCATCCATATGATATCTGACATACAGACTGAATAAAGGTGCAAGCTTCAATCCTTATAATAAATTTTAGTAAAGCTCAATTTCTTTTTCATTTCTGTATACATATTTTAAAAACACATCTATAGAAGTTCTCACATTTTCTTCCCACACATGCCTGGGGTGGTAGAGCCTTGCTTTGAAGAACAGTGCTCAGGGATACAGAAATCCAATGGCCAAGTTCTATGAAATGTACATTTTCAGTTTTACTGCAAACTGCCAAATTGCTTTTCTAAATGCAACGTGCTAATCTGCAAGCAGTTTATGAAGGAGTTTCTGTTTCTTCACATCCTTTCTTAAACTTTATATTATCAGACTTCATACCTGCCAGTCTGTGGATTGATCTCTCCCCTCAGGGATCAGATTCCTGCTCTATCTCATTAGAGGAGGAACTGCCACTCTCACCTTAGCACAAGACCTTTGACCATTTAATGTCCCTGAAAATAAGATTATTCCACAGAAATAAAATAAGTTTTGTTAGTGTGTCAGTAATTAAATGTGGATTTAATACTTTCTCTTCTGATCCCTATAATCACATAATGTTAAGATATTGTCCCAGGAGCCCATTAAGCACTACTACCTACTACTTGGCACATAAGTAAGCCTTCAATAAATATTTTGTGAATGAACAGGAGATGTCACTACATAGCCATGTACAAATACAACTGGGCATCTCTCTTGATCCCTCTCTTTTTGTTGCTTCCCTGACATGAATTACCAGGTCCTGTCAGTTGTACTTCTGAGATATCTTTTGTGGCCCTGTCCTATGGATTCCCACTACCATTGCCCAAGTTATGGCCATCTAAATCTCCTCTCTTCCTTTCTCATTCTTCCATCCCCAAATTGAAAATGTGTGGGTTATTCTCTCATGTTTATGTGACATTCTACATGCTCATCTTCTGCCTGGAAAATACTTACCTGACAATATTCCTACTTATCCTTCGGAATTCAAGTCAAATATTACCTCCTCTGTGAAGACATTCTTGACTCCTGGGCAGTTTCTCCTCTGTGCTCCCACAGACGTTCTAGTGACTCTTCTCATTGGACTCACATTCTATTGTGTTCATCTTTTTTGCTATCTTGACCAATGCTGTCCAATAGAAATATAATACAAGCCACATGTAATTTTTCTAGTAGCCACATTAAAAAATGTAAAGAGAAACAGATTAAAAGAATTTAAATATTTTAACCTGATACATCCCAAATATCATTTCAACATGTAACAAATGTAACATTTATTAATGAGGTATTTTACTTTTTGGTACTAAGTCTTCAAAATTCTGTGTGTTTTTTATACTTATAACATATTCCACTCCAGACCGGCCACATTTCAGGTGCTCAATAGCCACATGTGGTTAATGGCTCCTGTACTGAAAGACTACTGTGACGTTCAAAAGGAATAATATCTTGTTAATTTTTGTATTCCCAGGTGTTCAGCTTGTCAGAAATGCCTAACAAATGCTTGCTAAATGAATTAATGAATAAATGAACAATGATAAAAATAGCTAGTGCTGATTGCATGTGAAAGGAACTGTGGTAAGCAATATACATAACTTCATTCCTTTCCCTACAGGCAAATGCTTAGTTGGTATTCAATGGTTACTTAACAGTCATTAAGTAATTAATCTTGGGAAAGCCACTTGTTTGTTAAGAACTCAGTTTTCCTACTTGTGAAACACAGAGGGGATGGGCAGTGAGTCTTAGACCAGTTCTGAAATAGTGTGGATATAAATAAATGCAGAGCATTTAGAGTTGAGTTATGAAAACAATGAATGATCAGATAAATTTTAGGAGACAATGTTGCACAGTGGAAGGGCACAGGCTTTGGAATTAGGCACACCTGGTTAGAATTCCCAGCTCTACTACTCAGTTATGTGCTCTTAGGCAATGAAATTAAATTTCCCAGTCTTCCACTTCTTCCCTGTAAAATGGAGACAATACCTACCTGTTGTGGAGTTCGGAAATAATATCTATAAAGTGTTTGGCATGTTAGTATACCTTTAAAAAACAGAAGACATTATTATTGGTTCTGAGAAGTCTTTCATTCTATTTTTCCCCCTTAGGATTTAACAGTCGTAAAGGTAAGAGTTTAGATAGGGCTTACCATGTGCCGGAAACTGTGAAAAAAAAGCTTAAAAATATTAACTCATTCGGCTTGATAGCACCCCTATGAGGTAAGTGCTATTATTGTCATTTCCACTTTACCCCCAGGGAACTGAGGCACAGAGGGTAAGTAACTTGCCCAGGGTCACACACGTAGTAAGTAGTAGTGCTTGGATTCTATACCCAGGTGTTCAGTGCCAGAGTCAGGACTCTTAATCACTGCTCTATTCTTCTCAAGCCAACCACTAACTAATTTATTAGAAAAAACCTACAATTGGCTGCTCTAAGAAATATCATAACAGAGTGGTTAAATGGCTTTTTTATAGAGAACCTAATCGGCGCACTGTTCTCTGATCTGGAGAATAAGTGATTAGGAACTGAGTTAAATATAAGTTTTATTTCCTTAAGAGTCATACATGTGTATACCCTGACAGTTTTTTTTTACACATAGGTGTGGTTTGCTGTCTGAGGTTCTCCCAGTTCAGGTCCTTTGTTTCAGTTGTTTCTGGGAAGAGGCCTTTCCCTAGAAGCTCAAGGGTGAGCTGATACTGAATCTCAGAGACTTTAGGCACAGTTCTCAAAAAGCACCACCCAGAGAGCAGGACATAGGGGAGTCAGAGTCTGTGGCTTACACCTTGGACATGCTGTGATGTTCTAATACAGATAATGAACTAGTGATTCCCACTTCTGGGCATCTGAAGCAGCTCGGATCTGACTCATGTGCAAAGAGAGTAAATCCCTAAAAAAGAAAGAAAAAGAAAAAAAGAATAATCTCCAGGTCTCAGGGTCCTACTGAGTTACTACTGCCCCCCAAAGTGAGCTCCAAACAATGACAATGCCACCCACAAAAGAAGGGCAAATGACCACCAAATCAGTTGTGGGAAGAAACTGGCCAGCAAGATGGTTACTTCTTTCCACAGTGACACTTGGAAAAAAGACAGCAGATGGTATTTAAAGAAATGTTACAAATACTGTTCCTCTTCCTCCTAATACCTGTGAGTCAGGTAACACCAGAACACTGTTAGCGATAAACAGGGTCTGGAGGAGACACTTGAGAATGTAGGGAAGGCAAAATTTTACCTCTACCTTCTTAGGGGTTTTCAGCTGGGCCTGAGAATTAAACTGACATAAGACAGGAGAAATGTATACAAATTTATTTGTTTTACGTGACACGGGAGCTCTGATAAGAAAATGAAGACGCAAAGAAATGGCAAAACCTACAGGCTTTTACATTAGGTTGAACAAAGAGAGGAAATTGTGGGAAAGTAACTAAATTATATGGGGAGGTTAAAGGAAGATAAGAATTAACAGTTCTGTTTATACAGGATTCTCTCAGCTTTGATTCCCCATTGAAGAATGTTTCTTTCTCCTGGTATAGGGAGGGTATCTTTCACATGGGAGATTTTATCTCCTGTTTTCAGGAAGAAATGGGGAGATTAGAAGGCTGTTTTGGCATCTGCTATTCTTTCAAGTGCCTTTAGTTCAAAATAATCCTTATGTCACAGTAGCATATTTTGGGGTGGTATATTCTGCCACTTTTTATTCCTCTCCTCTGAAACTTCACCCCAAAGGTTCATAGTGCAGAATCTGAGCTGGCAGATTATTCTGTTTCTCCTCGAATTAGTCTTGAGAATAGGTCAGTTTATTTGAACAGTTGTGGCTTAGTTCAGGAGGCAGTGGTGCAGGTGAGAGCAGTAGCTCATCTAAATTAGATCTCTATATGATGTGAACAATCAGGCATTTAGTGAGGGGTATTTTTTAATGGAAACAAAAGAAAAACAAATATTAATAGTTGGAAATCTAGTTTCTGAGTCCAGAGGACAGCAGGTAAGAAGATTTCTAGATTTAAGCTTAGACGCATCTTTAGATGGTGGAATGGGGATAGCAGTTTGTAATTTGACAAATTTCCTGGTTTGAAGTTTGAATGTCTCTAGTTATGGCATTGGGTGTTCTGGTGAATTTTCTGAGTGGCCCACACAGCAGCAGGCATGAAGGTTGTTTATATATGTTTTATTGTGGTGATTTTTCTGAAGTTTATATCAAGTCATCTAGCTTTAGCTTGTAGGGCTTGGGGAAAAGGGCAGTTTTAGTTCTTAGTGATTTCAAGTCAGAAGAGTGGGAGAAAAACTGGAAATGTTTACTTGGAGAGTTGTAGCCATATATGTTAGGAAATTAAAAGAATTCAGGATCCAGACCAGTTTATAAGTAGATAACAAAACCTCAAAGACAGTGAACACAGCTAGAATCTAGTAATCACAAGAGTGTGTTATAGTTTTTCACTGAAACATAATTTTCTCTTTAGAGTCAACCCCATTTTTATTAAATATAATTACAGTAAGACTTTTGTTTGTAAGGTACGTTTAGTCTTGTTAAACTTGGCATGATTATTTACATAAGTGCAGCAAGAATGATTTATCATATAGGTTCTTTATAAGTCTGCTTTGTTAGGACTTTTAATAAGGAATCTTAGATTGAACCTTTAAAAGTCTTTCAAGGATAAGAAGCCATGTCAAGAATTCACCAACAGACTTTGCCTATAGCACCCATACATTTGGGTGCATTCCTCTCTTTCTGAGGTACCCAATATATCTTAAGGTTCTTGGGCCTGCCAGGAAGTGACCTTCTTTACTCAGCTGTAGGGCTGGGAACCCTGTAAGCAAGGCATCAGGGTGGTATTTCAAGGGACTTTATAAGCACTGACTTCATAAAGTCAACCTTCGTTTCTTAAATCTGTCTAGTTAATTGAGTATATGTACATCACTGTAAAATATGACATTACAATCAAAGTCTTGATAATATAACCAATGTTTCCAATTGTGTTCTGTTATAAAGAGAAGAAATTCTTATTGCATCTGTGTAAATAACTGTATTGCCATGAATAAGAATATTTCTTAAGAATTTCCAAATTTTCAGGGGATACGAAGAGAGAAAAAGATGAATGTTTTAATTTTTCTTTACAAAGGTATAATTGCTGTAAGTTAATAGATAGCTTAAGAAAAAGAGAAATGGGGTCTTCTTAAATCTGGAAAACCAACAATGCTTTAAACAAGTTATAAAATTATAATTATCCTCATTGGTTCATTCAGTCCCACGTAATTACTTTTTGTTTGCTTGATCTTGAGTTAGCAGTTTTATGAATCAAACAGTTTCTCCAATAGAATTCTAGAAATAGTTATCCAGTTTAGTGGTATGATCTTAGAGTTATCAGAAACCTATATTCTAGAGTATTTCTCAGGGTCCTTTTCATGAATCTCCTTGAAGATGAAGCATTTTCCCTTGTAGATGATTGTAAAAGCTTTCCGAGAAGAATCAAGAGTGAAACAATAACTGTCTGTGAATGACAAAAGACTTCAAAATAGCCATGGTTAAAGATCTGGTGAGAGTTCACTATTTAAAGAAATGATACAATTATAAGGGACATTTGGTTATTTCTGTGACATGCAATGTTTCAAAATAATAATTGGGTTTATGATTGCTTATACAGATAATAAGGGCACTGACACATTACTAGAAACTTTGTAAAATTTTTGAAATATTAGTAACATATGCCCATACAAATATAACCTAAACAAAGTTAATCAGCAATTTGACAATGTTTTCTATGTAATTTAATACATCAAATAAGCTAATTAGTTTAATCTCTCTCTCTCTCTCTTTTTTAAAGGAGAGAGAACAAATCTTTTGAGATCTTCCAGGGGCCATCTGGAAAATCCCAAAGTTAGTTCAAGGTCAAAAAGTCTTCATTTTGAATTTGATTTGGGGAAGTTTAACAAAATCGTCAAAAGGTTTAAAACACTTGATTAAGTAAGTATCACAGGTCACAGAAAAACAGATACTTAGTTACCCATCTAATTAAGGTTGACAATTGAAAGATTTTAAAGGTAAATTAAAAAATTACATAATTGTAAAATAAAAACCCCTCAGCTTCTTTAATACTGAAGACTCAGTTTTTGTAACTAATCAAAGACCTGATAAAGACAATGCGAAGCATAGGAAATTATTTTGATAAGACACAAAATCTTTGTTTCCTTGACAGATTATATGAAAGGTAAAGAAAAAAACCTTTTATAATCTCTTACTAAAAGCAGACCAAATGGAGCATAACCTTTAAAAACTGTACAAAAAAATTAAAAGTTAAAAAAAAGCAGACAATCTAATAAACTTTGTCATGTGAACAGAGAGAAAATTAAATTCTAGTTTTGTATCTGTACATTATTGCGCTCATTTAAAGAAGTCTTATAAGTAAATGCATTTAATTTTAGCCAGCTTTGACCTTGCAACAAAAAATTTCTGTCCTACAAACCTGTAATTTTCTATATCCATTTTGATTTTGTCCTATTCCTTTTCTCTTTCTCATTCTGGAACATTTAGTCATTTTACTTTAGGACAGAAATTACTTTTTTTATTTTTTAACAGAAACACATCCTACATTCCTTATATGTTCTTCATAATAAGAATACACCTCATTCTCCACCTATACTTTGCTTACAAAGTTGTTTTCCTTTGGTGTTATTGTTTTTAGTAGTTTTATTTTTATATATTGATTATAAATTGTAGGCAGGCAATTGTAAACTCATATATTAGCATTCTTAGTAGATCTGCAAATTTATTAATACAGGCATACCTCAATGATATTGCAGGTTCAGTTTCAGACCAATACAATAAAGTAAATATCACAATAAAGCAAGTGCACAAATTTTTTGACTTCGCAATGCATATAGGAGTTGTGTTTACACTATACTGTAGACTGTTAAGTGTGCAATAGCATTATGTCTAAAACAACAATGGACATACCTTAATTAAGAATACTTTATTGCTAAAAAATGCTAACCATCACCTGAGTCTTCAGCAAGTCATAAACTTTTTGCTGGTGGAGGGTTTGAAATATTGTGAGAATTACCAAAATGTGACAAAGAAACACTAAGTGAGCAAATCCTGTTGGAAAAGTGGCGCTGATAATAAAGTATTATGAAATAGACTGATATATTGATTAAAATTTGCTATAGCTGGGAGTGTCAAAAAAGAAAAAAAAAAGGAAAAGAAAAGTGGTGCTGATAGACTTGTTCAATGTGGGGTTGCCACAAACTTTCAGTTTGTAAAAAACACAATATTGGGACTTCCCTGGTGGTCCAGGGGTTAAGACTCTGTGCTTCCACTGCAGGAGGCGTGGGTTCAATCCCCGGTCGGGGAACTAGGATCCCGCATGCTGTGCTGTGGTCAAAAAATAAAAACACCCCCCCCACACATACACAATGCAATATCTGTGAAGTGCAATAAAATGAGATATACCTGCACATAATTATAAAAATTTACAATTTTTAGAGACATATGCTTTTTCATATGTAAAATTTTTTAATGTGGCAAAAATATGTGTAGTTACAGACCACCAAATATCTTTTTTCTCTTTGTAAAAATTAAGAAGCCAAAAGTAGATAAACTTACGTTTAGCAATTAATGTTTTAGTGTATTATCTCATTTAGAAATGATCTAGATATTCAATGAATAGTCATAATTTAACATAACTTTAAGGCCTCAAGTTTCAAAAAAGATTTTGGAAACTTTTTAAGTAGATGTAACACTGTATGTTAATGTTGTTAATGAAACAAAGCCAGGATAATCTTAAATTATTTTTCTTGTAGATAAATCTGGCAAATATTTTTTAAAAATCACAGAAATACTACCGAATGTAAAATAAATAGCTAGTGGGAAGCAGCCGCATAGCACAGGGAGATAAGCTTGGTGCTTTGTGACCACCTAGAGGGGTGGGATAGGGAGGGTGGGAGGGAGACACAAGAGGGAGGAGATATGGGGATATATGTATGTGTATAGCTGATTCACTTAGTTATAAAGCAGAAACTAACACACCATTGTAAAGCAATTATACTCCAATAAAGATGTTAAAAAAAAAGAATAGATATGAAACTGATAACACTGGTTGACTCAGGGAATAGAACTAGAAGGCTGAGGACAGAAATGAAAGTTAAACTTTTCACATATACCCTTTGAATCTTATGAATTTTGAACTGTGTAATGGTGTTAAATATTTTTAAGGTTTTTTTTGTTTGTTTGTTTTGCTTTTGTTTTGTTTTTTTGGTTGCACCGGGTCTTGGTTGCAGCAGGTGGGCTCCTTAGTTGTGGCTCGCCTGTTCCTTAGTTGTGGCATGTGAACTCTTAGTTGCGGCATGCATGTGGGATCTAGTTCCCTGACCAGGGATCAAACCTGGGCCCCCTGAACTGGGAGCTCGGAGTCTTGACCACTGCACCACCAGGGAAGTCCCAATATTTTTAAGTTTTAACGCTGAAAAAAATCTTTTAACTCAGGAATTCCAATTCTAGGAACTAATTCTATAATGTATTTACACGTGTTCCATATGTACAAAGATATTCACTGCAGTATATTATATAATGGCCAAAGATTGGAGACATCCTAAACGTTTGCTAATAAAGGAAGGCTTAATATAGTACAGTCATACAAAGAGTTGCATGCATTTGTTAAAAAGAATAAGAAAAAAATAACTTGGTAGCACTATGTGGGCTGATAGAGAATAATCATCTTAAACAGTTTTGAATGAAAAAAGACTGTATGTAGAGTATTTACATACTGTAAATTATCTGCTTATGGTATGCTTACATATACATAGACAATTTATGGAAGAATATACAAGAAATTGTTAATCTTGGTTGACAGGGAGGGGGACTGAGTGGCTGAAGGACAGATATGGGAAGACAATTTTCTTTTCATTGTATATCCCTTCGTAGCTTATGACTGTTTCACCATATGGCAAATACGACCTAATCAAAAAATGTTTAAGCGCATTATGTTCAAAACTAGGGGAGTGTCTGTGGGACTTTCCTGGTGGTACAGTGGTTAAGAATCCACCTGCCAGTGCAGGGGACATGGGTTCAAGCCCTGGTCCAGGAAGATCCCACATGCCACGGAGCAACTAAGCCCCTGTGCCATAACTACTGAGCCTGCGTGCTACAACTACTAAAGCCTGTGGGCCTAGAGCCTGTGCTCTGCAACGAAGAGTAGCCCCTGCTTGCCGCAACTAGAGAAAGCCCGTGTGCAGCAACAAAGACCCAACGCAGCCAAAAATAAATAAAATTAAATTAAAAATTAAAAAAAATAAAAATCACAGAAGCGGAACTTCCCTGGTGGTCCAGTGGTTAAGACTCCACACTCCCAAGGCAGGGGGGCCAGGTTCGATCCCTGGTCAGGGAACTAGATCCCACATGCCGCAACTAAAAGAGCCCTCATGCTGCAACAAAGATCCCACATGCTGCAACAAAGATCCCTCGTGCCACAGCTAAGAGCCGGCACAGCCAAATAAATAAATAAATAAATATCACAAAAATTAAAATCACAGAAGCAAAGAACCTAGAAGTTAAAACCTGACTTTCTCCAACTTTTTTAATGTACTGCTGTGTTTGACATGCATCAAGCAATTTATTTTTACTATACGTCCTGATTTTAAATTGAGTTTAAAATTTTACAATCTTAAACATCTAGTAGGAGATAACATAAATTCATTTGACTAGTAAACCCAAATAGAATAAGTGCTATGTCTTCATTATATTTACTGTTGACAACTCTGAAGACATGACTTAAACAAGCTTTTATCCCAGATCTTGTGAACCTGAGAAACATTTGGGTTAGTTTGTATATTTCTGAGAGTTTTAGGAATACTTTATATAAGCGTTTATTTTTTTAAACCAATTAAATAGAACTCTTTTACAGAGTAATTTTGGCAGTATCATCCAGAGGTAGAAAAATATTACATATACACATAGACATACAGAGACATATACAAAAAGAAATCTTAACAGTTTTCATTTTAAACCTTAGCCGTGAGTTAGGTATAAATATAGAAACACAAAATTTACTAACTTATACAAGAGTTATCTTCGTCTTATTAATTTTTTCCTTTCAATTTGACCTTCCCATAGGTAACAATAGGATAATTGTATAGGGTGAGAGCTCTCTAAAAAATCCTTTTAGATATAAAAGTCCCAATATTCAAGAGTATACCTATTTTAATTATGACTCAAAACCAATAAGCCTTTTATGGCTTAGCCACAGACATGAGAGGCATCCTCAAAGAGAGTACAAAAGATGCAGCCCTCCCAAAATCCAGAAAGTTCACTCCCAGAGTTAGCCTAAGAATGCAAAGAGCTTTACTGTCACAGGCAGTAAGAATAGTGCTTGTGAAACTGGTGTCTCTTGTTTCCTACAGGAACTTGAAATGTCTCCAGCTATGGACCAGCTAATCTGTGGCATCGGGTGGGTGACATTAGGATAAGGTCTTCCTAGCACTATGAAGACAACAAAGGTAAGACAACAAAGGCTCCTTATGGACTGGAATCTCTCAAGACAAACTGGAGTCTCTCTTATGACACACTTCTCTGAGAGGTGGCAAGGTTGGACAAAGAGAATGTTGCTTGTCATTTTGTGTCTTGATTTCCAGCCTGTTTGGCTGGTTACCTGACTCAAGCCAATACTTGTACTGTCCAGTCCAGCTGGTGAAGATCAGAGAGAATATTTTCCCTGGTCACAAAGCCAAGCTCTGAAGATGTGAAGCAAGATGAAAGGAGCAGCTCATTTTATGATTTTCCTCCTTATGACAAGCACCACTAAAGACAGAGGCAAAGAAACAAAGACTAGGAGGCTGTGGATTATAACCAATGGGTACTCAAAACCAAATACAAAGGTCACAACTCAAAGAACTAATTTTTACATACTTTTTCTCCTGCCAAGCTACATTTAGAAAGGGAAAAAGATAAGGAGAGACGTTCATTATTCTTGCTTTGGTTGGGCCATGCAGGCAGAGATCTAAGGGACTGATGTTTAAGAATTCTTACCTTCTGCTGGCTTTTTGTCAGCTGTCCCAGGATCTCTCAGTGTCCCAACCATTGAAATCCCAACCTCATAACCAGAAACTGTAGGGGAGGCAAAATTTTACCTCTATCTTCTTAAGGTTTTTTGCCTGGGCCTGAGAATTAAATTGGCATAAAACAGATTAACAGTAGAATTGTGTACACATTTATGTTAAATGAAGACTCAAAGAAATGGCAAAATCTACAGGCTTTTATACTAGGTTGAACAAATAAAGGCAATTGTGAAAAAGTAAATTATATGGGGAGGCTAAAGGAAGATACGAATTATTTTAACAAAGTCTATGTATACAGGATACTCGGCTTTGATTTGCCACTGAAGAATGTTTCTTTTCTTCTGGTATAAGAAAAGCATCCTTCACATGGGAGCTTTTATCTCCTGTTTTCAGGAAGAAAAGGGGAGCTTAGAAGGCTCTTCTTGCATCTGCTGTTTCTTAAGTGACTTTAGCTCAAAATAATCATTATGCTAAAGTGGCATATTTTGGGGTGGCATATTCTGCCACTCTTCAAGAACCAGAAGGTCAGTGGTCAGGACACAAGGAATATTTTAGAAGAGCCAAGAACATAGCAGTTCCATTTTTGTTCCACGTAGATTAAAGCTGTTGAATAACTGAGGGTCAGATCATTCCCCTCCAGGTGAAAACCAAACTTATTTCACAGATCTCTAAAACACTCAGAACAGATACTGGGCATTAAGTTTCACCCTCCTTTTAGAGATGAGGAAATGAAGCCACAGAAACCTGTGTGTACTCATTCAGACTGACAATTGATGTATTAGTAGAAATGTTAGAAACTTGGTAGAATTTTTTTGTTTGCTTTTTAATAACAAGCTTTAAAAATATGTTTAAAGCAGACCAATTCTGGATGTCATAATTGAATACAGGACAAGGTAGAGATCACCAAATGAATTGCAGAGAGTAACTGTACTCACTAGAAATTTGGTTCTCTTGAGAAAAGCTGCCTGAAACTCCTTCTATGCTGTGCTCAGTCGATGCTATGAAAGTGAGCATCTCTGATGCATTCTAGATAGCTGTAATGGGTTCTTCACTGCAACTACAAAGTTGTGTTCCCTTTAGTTTTGTCAAAAGAAGTAGTTACTTTTAAATAGTTCACACTCTCCTTTGTCATGAAATCTGTAAAGATAAAGCATGGTGAAAATAATTATTGACACCATGAGTTCCATGCGAGACATATGTAAGATTCTGTGCTACTCATTGTGGGGAACACAAAGATGTATGGAGGAGAAGGCAAAATGACCAGATCTTGTTTTGGAGGAGGCAAATGTGGCATAGTAAAAAGATTATGGAATTTGCCATCAAATAGACCTAGATTTCAATCCCACTTCTGCCACCTAACAGCTGTGTGACTTTGGGTGAATTACTTGTCTCATTGAGCCTCAATTTTCTCTTCTACAAAATTCAGATGAATAGATGAACATTTGCATAGGGTTGTTGTAAAGATGGAGTGAAGAACCTCAACAGAACTATGTTTAATGGGACACTGACCGAACAATATATCATATGAGTTAGAAAATGATACATGCCATGAGAAAAGTATTTCCTCAGAGCAGGAAGAGGTACTGTTTGCACACAAAAAATTAATGCTTGACCTTACTTGACTTCTGTTTTTAAAGAAGTTATGGAAGTCTGAGGGAATGCACAAATAGCTATAACTAGTTTATGAGTAACATATGTGTTTTTGGTGTCTATTACTATTTATTTTCTCAGTAATATATGGTATCCTTAGGCTGTAAACTATAGTAATACATTTTTGGCTTGGTATAATTTGCCTTCATTTACAGAACTGTGTTTCTGTAGCAAGAATCAAAAGTATATACAGGTGTTCCATACGTGAATAAAATTACAATGTAGTAGATTCCAATATATGGCAGCCCAATTTTCGGGGCTCTTGTTGAAAAGAGATGGGAAAAGCATCTGAATGAATTATTACTTTTTTTTGGTATTACTATATTTTAAGTGTTAGACTCTGGGCAAAATCCTTCATTACCTTTTGTGAAGACTATTAGTCACTTTTTATAGATATATGACTTGGAATTCACTTTAAAATGGTGGTGCACTACAAGGGACACTAGCCATACAACATAACCATGAGACTGTACCATCTTGGACAGTAAACCGTTGTTTTAATTTTAAGTCCTCTTCCAGAATGCATGCTGCCCATCTGTGGGGGGGTCTCTGCTGGAGGGACATGTTACATACACATCGACTTGAATCAAATGAATGCCTTTAAGCTTGCAACCCTAAAGTTATTTTTGAAAGTCATAATGTATTCATTAAGCAATTACTTAATTTCTTCACATGTTTTCCTCAGAGCTAAGTATTAATTTATATATTTATATATAGCTATTATATTGTTATATTTACATATAACTATTTTTTAAAAATCAAGGTATTTGCACAAAAATTTTAACATTTGTAATGAAAGTACTCTCCAGAAATAGTGCCTAATTGCTTATGGTATGGTGATAAACCTTAGCAGTGGTTAACTTAGCTCTGTGTCTTCTAAGAAGATGCCCCTAAATTCCCTAGGCTGGGTTAGATCGTTTCTATATATATTCTCTCATCCTGCATTCTAATGGAATTATCTGTTTATGTCTGTCTCCCTATTACACCCTATGCTCTGTGGGAAATACTGTCTTACCTAACTTTATGTGCCTAGTTCAGGGACAAGTACTTTAAACAAAGGTATTTATCAGAAATGAACAACTTAATGACTGAATTAATAAATACAAATCCTGTAATCTTTAACTTGTTTTGCTGCTGATGCCCTTCCACAGGCTAGCATTTGGCCCATAGTTCTTGGGGCTATTTTGGGAAGAATATTATTATTATTTATTTTTGGGGGAGGGAAGACTATTATTGACTTATAGCTAAGAAGTGTTTCATCTGACCCTGGATATTTCAGAATTTTGCCAATGGACTGGGTTTTAGACACACACACATCTTGCCTAGCCTAGGGAAATGACTCATCCCTGAGGGTAGGCAGCTGTATTAGTTTTGTGTTCGGTGCCCTCCGCCAGGAATGACTGTATCGGCAGCCTCAGTATCTGTGGGTTCCACATCTGTGAATTCAAATAACTGTGGATTGAAAATATTCAGAAAAAAAATTCTAGAAAAGTTCCAAAAAGCAAAAGTTTGAATTTGCTATTTGTCAGCAACTATTTACGCAGCATTTACATTGTATTTACAACTACTTACATAGCTTTTACATTGTATTAGGTATTATAAATTAACTAGAGATGATTTAAAGAATGTGGGAGGATGTGCACAGTGGTTATGTTAGCAGTGGTTAACTTAATTCTGCATCTTCTAAGAAGATGCCTCTAAATTCCCTACGCTGGGTAAGATCCTGTTTATACGTATTCTCTCATCCTGCATTATAGTGGGATTATCTGTTTGTCTGTGCCCTTATTCTATCCTATGCTCTGTGGAAAATACTATCTTACCTAACTTTATATGCCAAGTTCAGAAACAAAGATTCTTCACCATCTTACGTAAGGAACATGAACATCTGTGGATTTTGGTATTTGCGGGGGGTGGGGGTGGGGAGAGTGTGTCCTGGAACCAATTCCCCACGGATACAGAGGGTGACTGTACTTGGTGCTGGACTGTGAGCTCCTCCAAGGCAGAAGCCAGGGTCTTCAAATGAAAGTACGCAGCTCCGTAAACTTTTGTAGTTTCCCATTGGGTGCAGCACCATGGGTGCTTTAGTTCTAGTAACAGTGTCAGGCACTGAAACAAGCTCTAAATCCTCAGAGAAAAATCATTCTGAACCATCTTAGCTCATCCTTAAAGCACCAACCTGTGAGTGTTATTCACCGTGCCAGGAGCTTTCACTCACTTTAAATTCTCAGTCCTTTTTTTCTTCCTCTGGTTTCTAGTTTTTGAATGATAGCTAAATCCTAGTGGGATTGTTTATACCGTGGGTGTACCATGGAGCCTAAGGTTATAGTCATATTAGAGTTTTTCTCACAATTCTTTTATCATTTAAAAACTTGAGATATTATACATAAAGTGCGTTGAGTGAACTAATCTTAAGTGTACGACTCGGTGAAGTTTTACCTAGGTAGACACCACCTCGGTAACTACCACCCAGATCAAGAGACAGAACGCTCCGAGCTTCCGTGAGGTTACCTTGTGCCCTTTCCATTTCCCCTCCTCCCCCCGCAAGATAACCATTATTCTAATTTCCCTCACCATGGATAAATTTTGTATGAAATTACTCTGGAAGCAGTGTTAAGTGGGAATATTTGACCCACAGTCCCGCGGGGCTGGACAAGACGCACGCTCGGCTTCCTCTCTACAGGGCACCCCGCGGAGGCTCCAGGGGACCACAGAGCCACGGCTCCGCTCTCACCGACCCAAACCAGCCCCGCCAAGAGGCGCGTCGGGACTCACGAAGACAGTGCGGGAGCACGCCACAATGGCTGCCAGCGGTCACCCGCGGCCGCCTCGCCGCATCCTCCCCACCTTTCCAGTGGGCGCCGCTCTCAAGCGATGGGCAGCCCGGGTGTGGCCCTGGACGCGACCCGCCGGAACGCGAGCTGCCGGCGGGGGCGCTCGTGAGGTCGGGATGTGGGCGCGCGACCATTGGATGAACTTTCCCCGCGAGCTGGCCGGGAGCAGAGCCCACCTCCCGGCCCTCTCTCCGCCCTCCCATTGGCCGTTCGCGTCCCACCCGCGCCCGCTCACGTCCTCCTCCCGCCCGGATGGAAACGGGGTTGAGGGGGTGGGAGGCCGAAACCAGGAGGAGGGTGAGTGGTCCTCCTAGTAAGGGGGTGCGAGAGAGCCAATCAGGACAAGACGTGGAAAAGAGGCGCCGCGTCAGCCAGTCACATTCTGAGGTCCGGGTCGGGGCCGGCTGACGCGAGCGCGGGCCGCAGCCAATGGGCGTGCCACCACCCGTCCGCTCTTCAGCGGCCGGTCGGGGGCGGTGGAAGAGCCAGTGAGGGGAGCGCGACGGCGGCGGCGACAGAGCGCTTGCTGGACTGCCAGGAGGAAAGCGAGGCCCGAGCCTCTGCGTCTAGGTGAGAGGCGGGGACGCCGGGCGCGAGAGGCGGGCTGCGGGTCCCTCCTCGCCTGGCCGGGGCCGCGGCTCTGGGAGCCGGGGAGGCAGGCCTGGCCGAGGCGGGGGCTACACCCGCTGCCCCGCCCCCGCCCACGGCTGCGTAGAGCGGGGGGCGCCCGCTTCTGCCCGGATGGTCTCTGCGAGGCTTGGCGGGGCCACCGCCCTCTGGAGAGCCGGGACTGAGAGCGGTGCCATAGGGAGGGGCCTGGTTTGCAGACGCGGAGCCTGAGGGTGCCGCCTGGGGCGGAGAGACCGTGTAGAGGTGGCGAAGGTGGGGCGGGGTAGTTAACGGAGGAGCAGGTTTGTGCACCTGAGGGTGGCAGTAAAAGGCCTGTGATGGAAGGATTCTGGGTCTGGGGTCGAAGAAAGTGATGGGAATAGGGTGATGCTCAGAAAAGGGTGCCCGGGGAGAAGGTGCGGAGCCGGGGCGTGTGGTTGGCCTCTTGGAAGTAAGCATTGATTGAGACTGGGGGGAAATCAGCTGGGAGTGAAGGGAGGACAGGCTTGGGACACGTGAATCTGGAGTAAGAGGCACTTACTAAAGCCGGAAGGTGACTGAGAGGCAAAGGTTTAGGTGAGGTGTGGATGGAGGCTGTTTGACTAGGAGGCGTTAGGTGGCCAGTTAGGAGAAAGTATACAAGGAGCAAACGAGGTAGGTTTATGTATGGTGAAGGGTGTGGATCTTTTATGAGTAAGTCAGCAAGAATAACTGGTGGTTTTGTCATGTAGGAGTCAGTCAGCCAGGTCCATAGGTTTATTCACTACTCATCGATGGCCAAACTCTCAGACTTGTTAACTCTCACTGCTGAGGTTGATTGTCCTCCCTCCCCAACCCTCCTCCTTCCTCCCCAACCCTTCTCCCACCCGTGTGACAATTCATCTCATTGTTTTGCCTCAGCAGCCACGAACTCATCTTCTCACAAGCCATGGCACAAATATTGTTTGCTTTTGATTGGATGGCAGTAAGGAATCGCTTAATTCTTATATCAAAAAAAAGTAGAATGTGTTAGTTTAAAGACAACATCACAGGATACTTTCCAAAAACTGCAATACAGGGGAGTTTCTCAATAGTCATGTGTAATAGAGCATAAAAATGATGCAAGATCTCCTACAGTAACACAAGTAAGAGTGAACTTAAGTACAGTTCTGTTACTCCATAAGAATTAAGCATTTTGATGTAGAATTTCATTATGCATCATGCTTGTTGGGAAATTTTTCAGCCTTGGGAAGAGTTTTGTAGCTAAATAGGTTCAAAGTTCTTTTCACTTACAGGAAAGAAAAACATGGTGTCACTGCTACTACCTTTCTGTTTAAAGCTTTGGAAGTTTTATTTCTGGGGTATGGGCAGAGGTTGCTGGCAGAGAAAAGATAGTAGAAAAGAAAATAGTCCATTACTACATTTCCATTGGATTTAAACAGGAGGAGGTGATACAACTGAGGTATAATTTCTGCCTGAGGATAGGACAAAAGGATTGTGAAAAGTTAAGTGCTTCTTTACCAACATGAAATAGTATAATGTTAAGGACAAAACCCAAAGAGGGCATTTGTCATATAGGATGTTTCCTAATTAACCAAATCAACAAAGCATTATAGGTAATGGACCATTCTTTAGGATGTAGAAATAGTTTTGTGGAAGTAATTTCTTGGTAATGCTATTCACTGATCACATTTTACTCTTAGTATAACAGAGTACCTAAGTGCTGAGGTGCTGAGGCGACTTGGAGCAGAGAAGTAATCTGAGTGGTGTGGAGTTAATCAGGGAAAGTTTCCTGGAAGAGGTGAGTGTTGAGCCATCTTTTGAACTAGGAGTGGGACATAGGTTATTGCAAGATAAGAGGATGGCATTCCAGTAGTATGGACATGTTATAAGCAACTGTGGACAAGAGTGACAAATTAAAAATGGTTTTTAAGGAGGATTGAAGATTTGAATGAAGATATTTTTTTTAATAAATTTATTTTATTTATTTATTTTTGGCTGAGTTGGGTCTTCGTTGCTGTGCACAGGCTTTCTCTAGTTGCCGTGCGCTGGGGCTACTCTTCTTAGTGATGCATGGGCTTCTCATTGCAGTGGCTTCTCTTGTTGTGGAGCACCGGCTATAGGTGTGCAGGCTTCAGTAGTTGTGTCACGCGGGCTCTAGAGCGCAGGCTCAGTAGTTGCTTGAGGCACACTGGCTTAGTTGCTCTGCAGCATGTGGGATCTTCCTGGACCAGGTTTCGAACCCGTGTCCCCTGCATTGGCAGGTGGATTCTTAACCACTGCGCCACCAGGGAAGCCCATGAATGAAGATGTAAAGGTGTAGAAATCAACTAAGTCTGTTGTTATAGCTTAGTTGATAAATGATGGTTTTGTATGGTGGCTAGGAGAGAAAAATTAGAATAGTTCATGATGGATTGGAGATAAGTAGTGAAGAGTACAAAAATGTTTTTTGATAGTTATGATAAGAGGAATATGGTGAAAGTAAATTGGGTTGTTGAGAGGTAGATTTGGTGTTCAACCGTATATAATAATAAATATTTTTGATTCCTGTACTAGATTATGTTGATAATAATAGTAAAATTTATTGGGTGCTACTTTGTGCCAGAAACTGTTTTGAGCTTTCCAAGCATCATCGTCCTTTGATTATCCCTACTTTATAAATGAGAGAACTGAGGTTCAGAAAGATTTAATTTAACCAAGGTAACACAACAGGTTACCTTTGCCAACAGTGGCAGGTCAGGGTTGGCAAAGTCAGTAAGTAAACGTGAATTAAGCATCTGCTTCATGCCAGGCATTGTGTTATTAAGTGCTAGGGATTCAAGGTTGACAAGCAAATTCAAGGTCAGGACTGAGCCATGTTTTAGAGATTGTCAGGAGTTAACAGAAGAGAGCCAGTGAAGAAATAGAAAAAGATTAGTTGGAGAGACTTTTGTAGACACTGAGGAATATACTGTTTAGGGAAAGTTAGGATAGAGTTTTAAGAAAGAGGAAGTGATCATCAGCAAAATATGTAGCTGAGAGACTCAGAAGAGCAAAGATTGAGAAGAAACCATTGAGTTAAGTAAGGAAAAACATAGTGTGAATTTGGTCTCAGGAAAGCCAAAATGAAGATACAGGCTGGTAGTTAATTGTGTTTAGTGGCAAGTGCTCTATACAAATATAAAGTTTGGTATGATCACAATTTGGTCAAATTCATAGGAAAGATGTTGGTATGTCCTTTTGTAATATTTTAGTTATTGGCTGGTAAGATCATGGGTAGTTTAAAAATGCTGGTACTTTTTGTATTTTTCCAAGTTTAAAAAAAAGCATTGTTATTTTTATCATTAGTGGGGAAAAGTCATTCAACTAAAATGAACTAATAGTGAGGGAATATGTGGGTGGTCTAGTCTGTACTATGTTTGGGGTAGGAGAGAAGATGGTCTTATTTCAGTGTCTACTGCATATGAGCCACTTTGCTAGGCACAGTCCCATCTTGGCAATGACTTGTTATTGCTGGAAACAACCTGAAACTACATTTGCTTAATCTGAGGGATCAAGTTACTAAAGCACCCTGAATCATGGAGATATGGTCTTGGCTTTTCTGAACATTGTTTAATAAATGAATTTAAGGTTAAAAAAAACCAAACCAGTCGTACATTGAGTCATTTTAACTGTGTCTTTTTGGCCTTATACCCTTCTCTCCTCCCACACGTAGGTTTATAGTTCCTCTCTTCAGTGGGTTTGTATTGGGCTTAGAGTCTCAGTTCAGTAAGGCAACATGAAAGTGCTGAGTTTACATATAACAAATTTAACTTAAACACTTAAAATTCGTCATTGTTTTCTGTTCCCAATTTGAAGAAGAAAAGAGATAAATTTCAAGAAAATAAGCTTTTCTTATCAAATAATTATTCCAAAGCAAATTAGTAGTATTTGCCCTAGGGTTAGTACAGATTTATTCCAATCTTATAAGTCAAGAATGGGACGTAGTTTTTAGTTTTAATTTCATTTGGTCCATAGGAATTGTGGAAGGAAACTTAATATTTCACCTAGGCACTGTACTATGTTCCTTAAATAAATTATTACATTTAATTCTCAGGCAATTCTCTAAGGTGGTTATCTTATTTTATGAAGAGAATGAGATTTCGAGAAATTAGTACTTTCCAAAGGCCAGAAAGCTAAGTGGCAGAGCTGGAGATTCAAATTTGCTTTCTCTGACTCCAGAGCTCATGCATATGAGATGTATGGCAAGAAGCATTGTTTATTAATACATACAACTGAAAAATATGCCACATAGCCTTAGGTATTTAGTAACTATTCGTTACTTTAGAAGATGGGACTCTTGCTCTGTGTGTTTGTGCCTGTGATGCGGGGTCTTAAATGATAGTGATTTTTGTGTCTTATAGGGTGCGTTATATTTTATTGCTTTAGAGGTGTGTGTTTTCATATTTTTTGAAATGAAGATTTTACAGTGTCTATATTTTTAAAAAAATGTTTACAAAATGGATACTATGTCTTAAAGTCAGATGTGTCTCAGAATTAAGGAAGTGTGGTATGTGCATATAGTATTCATGTATAACTGTCTTAGCAGTTTGTTTGCATTTTCTTCCCAGCCTCCTCCCTTTACTTAGCGTATTGCTTTTTTTTTAGTATGGTAGAATACAGAATTGAAGTGTATATTAATAATAAAATAGTCATTCTCTTTAGATAGTGAATATTATGGTGTAGGAGAAAATTTTTTATGTAGAAAATTCACATTGCACTGTGAATGAGCAGATCTGAATTTTAATTTTGGTTTTGTTAGCAACTTGATGTGTAACTTGAGGCAAGTCACTTCCCCTCTCTGAGCTTTAGTTTCCTCATCTGTAGAGTAGAGTGGGGAGGGGAACTTTTAGACCTGTATAGCTTAAAGAAACTGTATGCCTTCTTTCTAATTAAAAATGTGGATGCCTTAGAGCCCTTTCTTAAAATACTGTATGTTGCTTTTTACTATTTTTTCTTTCTCTTCATCTCCTTGTCTTCCCTCCCTGCTCTTTTTTCCATGGATCCTTGAGGGTATTGTCAGATTCTTAATTTATTAGAGAGTATGAATTACTTTTTATATCCTCCATTTATCAAGACAGGATATCTGAGAAAAGTAGGTAACCAGTAAGTAGTGAATGAATGAATGAATGAGTATGTTTTATCTGGGTTAATAAAAGAATTGTTTAAATAAAATACCATCAAAGAGTTGTTGACATTTCATTGAAGGATATTACTGCTGCCTTTCACATAAAGAATGAAATGTGTTTAGCAAAGTAACTGTCTGCTCTCTACTGGGCAGATGTACAAAGAGGAAAGCTCCGGCACCTGTCTTTAAGAAGCTGTCTGTTCTAATAGGCGAGGCCAATGTCTTTAAACTTTGTATTATGGAAAATTGCAAACATAAACATATAATAATATGCATATCACCAGCTTTAACATTTTTCAACTTGTGGTCAATCTTGTTTCATCTGTATCTCCACCCACTCCCCTCCCCCTTTTGAATTTTGAAACAAGTTCCTAGACATTTTTACCCGTTATTACCATACAGCATGATAAGTGCAACAATAGACATGCTAATCTAAGTGAAGTGGAAATTTCTTCATATAAATATATTTGAGACTTGTATATTATACTGTTCTGAGCAAGAGAAATTAGATATAATAATCTACTGTAGGACAGGGATAAGTAGTTCGAGAGACTGAATATACATATATAAAACAGAATGTAGCAACGTAAGATCATATGCCAGTATTAGAGATTCTAAATGGGAAATGACATTGGTGGAGTGTGTGTATGTATGTGTGCGTGTGTTTAAGTTTTAACTGTTTGACAGTTTTAAGATTACTTTGAGATATCTAGTCTAGATCATTCTTGTCCTTTATGGAATTTTTGCCAAAAATGTTGGCATGGCAGTCACATGAGAAATCCTTCTTGAATGTAAGGAATTCTTACCACTATATCTTATTATTTTGGAGTATTGACTTAAAAACTTTGAACTATTAACTGAGAATTAAAATCTTAAAATATATCCCATAATGCAGTCTTAGTCAAAGGTCATAAACTTCTTTGAGCATCTCAAAGCTTTGTGCTATGTCTTCTCCTCAGAAAAAATATACATATACACTTAGTTTTTCGAATAATTTCAGGAGGCTAATAATAAGACTTTCAAAACCCATTCAGATATCTTTGAAGGTTTATAGATTCTGGTTTAATAATCCATTCTTTAATGTATAGGCAGATAGCATACTGCTAAAATTCAACTTATATTTATTTCTTTGTGCTCTTCACATTTTACAAACAAGTGTTTTTGTTTTTTTAACTTTAAACAATTTTTATTACACAAAGGTTGTCACATAATTGGATATTGCTCTACTCTGTACACAATTATTCTTACTCTCCACAGAAAGGCTGCTTCTTAACTTCTCATCTGTTGATGGCAATCACTAAAATCCTGATTTTAACAGAATAGTAGTAAAAATGCCTTAGTGATTTAAGTTGAAAGCAGTACATTGGTACATGGCTCTTATACTCATTTACCAGGAATGTGTAAATGTCTTTATTCAAAAATACAAAATAAATTATCTGTAGGCATGGACAATGACAGCAGTAAACCATTCTATGTTGTCAACTGAAACCAGTAACTGATGGTTATAGTGATTTTCTTAAACATCAGCCAGCCTTTTCTTCAGTCATCTCCTTCAACTGACCTCTCTTAAAGTTATTGGTGAGGAACGCTGCCTTGAGCTTCCTTTCACAGCTCATTAATGATGGTAAAGCACTATTCTAGGAATTAGAACATGCCACCTCCCATATCACCTCCCATTCCACCCATTCCGCCCATTCCAGGATCCTTCTCTTCTTTAGGAATAGTTAACAGAGAGGCCACTCCAGCAGCATCCAGTAATGCACTTCTTACAACCCTAGTTGGATCAGTGATTCCTTTTTCCACCATATTCACAAAATCTCCAAGCATAGCGTCATAACCAACTTCTGAAGAACTTTGCAAAATTTTCTCAACTATCAGTGATCCTTCGACACCTGCATTCTTAGCAATGGTCATTGCAGGAATTTTGAGTCAAACAAGTGTTTTTCATTATTGAGTGAAATTATAAAATTCATTATGCAAATGCCTAATTTTTTAGAAGACCAATTCTTAATTGGATTCTTGGGGGAAAACAAGCTGTAGCCAGTTTGAATATGTAGGAATGATTTTACCAAAGATTTTGGAATAAGTGTATGGAACTTTATATAATGGCTGCTATCCATCCTGAATTAAGATGAAGTAGAATATGACTTAAGAATGAATAAATACCACTTTTTCAGAGGTAGAGGAAAAAACTTCTTTGACCTCTGTTGCCCTTAAATAGTTAAGATCTGTGGAGGAAAGGATCTGTTAAAGTATTTTGAGGTTCACATTTGTGTTAAAACAACTCCTAGGGGCTTCCCTTGTGGCGCAGTGGTTGCGCGTCCGCCTGCCGATGCAGGGGAACCGGGTTCGCGCCCCGGTCTGGGAGGATCCCACATGCCGCGAAGCAGCTGGGCCCGTGAGCCATGGCCGCTGAGCCTGCGCGTCCGGAGCCTGTGCTCCGCAACGGGAGAGGCCACAGCAGAGGGAGGCCCGCATACCACAAAAAAAAAAAACAAAAAAAAAAAAACAAAAAAAAACAACTCCTAGATATGATACACAGAGGCTTAGAAACATGTATTGGTCTGACAGAGGATTGATTCTCAGTAGAGCCCTGAGATCTTAAGTGTTTATTGTCCATCTAGTTTGAAGGATGGGCCTAAATACATTTCTTAGAAGTATGGTTTGTTTTTTTTTTAACATCTTTATTGGAGTATAATTGCTTTACAATGGTGTGTTAGTTTCTGCTGTATAACAAAATGAATCAGCTATATGTATACATATATCCCCATATCCCCTCCCTTTTGCCTCTGCCTCCCACCCTCCCTATCCCACCCCTGTAGGTGGTCACAAAGCACTGAGCTGATCTCCCCTTGCGATGAACCTGCTTCCCACTAGCTATCTGTTTTACATTTGGTAGTGTATATATGTCAGTGCTACTCTCTCACTTTGTCCCAGCTTACCCTTCCCCCTCCTCGTGTCCTCAAATCTATTCTCTACATCTGCGTCTTTATTCCTGTCCTGCCCCTGGGTTCATCAGAACCTTTTTTTTTTTTTTTTAGATTCCATATATATGTGTTAGCATGGTTTTCTCAGGGTATATGCCCAGTAGTGGGATTGTTGGGTCATGTGGTAGTTCTATTTTTAGTTTTTTAAGGAACCTCCATACTGTTCTTCATAGTGGGTGTATCAATTTACATTCCCACCAACAGTGCAAGAGGGTTCCTTTTTCTCCACACCCTCTTCAGCATTTATTGTTTGTAGATTTTTTTTTGATGATGGCCATTCTGACCGGTATGAGGTGAGAAGTATGGGGTTTTAAAAATTTGTGGATTGTACCTAAAATATAATCATAATAATGGTTATTAGCATGAGCAGAATCCTTAGGAGATAGGAACAGATCAGTTAGCTGCTAAATGGGACATTTGACTCTGCAGAGTGGAGCATAGGTTGTTTGAAGATCAGTGAATATTAGGTGTATGGCTTCAAAGTGATAACCTTGTGACCCATTGGAGTTAATAATTTTCTGAGTATCTAATGTATTACTAGGAAATAATGTATTCTAATATACAGTAATACATAGACTTTGAGAGCTAGAAGAGGATTTATCCATCAGTGATTTAGCCTCCCCTTCAGTGAATTTTATGACTGATCAGAGCAATTAATTGACTTCCCCAAGGTCACGTGGTTAGTGGCAGTCCCAACAGTGTAGTCTGTTGCTCTTATTTATCTTGGCTGTCTTTTTGTTCTGGATCTCAGTTTCTGGAGAAGGAAATATCTTGACAGAGTTTTTAGCATTGTGACTTTGATTCTCAATTGATAAATTGACTAAGAATTCGCTGGGCTTCTTAGATGCGTTAAGTCAGTTTCAGAGCTGGAAAGAGATTCTAAGAATCCACAAAGTCATCAAACACTTCCCTCCTGTTTTCTATACCTTTCTGTGCTTGACAGCATTTTGTTTGTTGCAAGCTTTACATAAGAACCTGGCAAGGTTTTAAAGCTAGACCAGGAAGATTTTTGAGAAGAGGCTTTGTTATGGGATTCAGTTGTTTAAAGAGATTCCTGCAAGCTTCCTACTCAAAACTAGAGACTGGAGGGATCATTGACATTCAAGTTCAGAGAAGTTTCTATTACTTCCACGAAGGGCTCTGATTCCAGGTCCTCATGCCACATTTGGTTGGTGTGGACCTGGTGACCTGGGAGAAGACCTGCCCTTATAGCTGGGGTAAAGACCTTTAGAACAGTGACCCTCCAGCTCTTTTAATCCCGGCCCTTTAGCTGGGTCATTCTTTAGCTCAGTCATTCCCACTTTCTAGTGGAATAATAACAACGAAATTGTCAAGGTGTAAGCATTTTGCGGGGGGGGGGGAGAGACTTTCTTCAGCAGTTAGGGAAATGGATGGTTCCTATTCGAATCACAAAAAATATACTTATCGTGGGGGGGGGGGGGGAGAGACTTTCTTCAGCAGTTAGGGAAATGGATGGTTCCTATTCGAATCACAAAAAATATACTTATCTTAAAGTCTAGACTAGTTAGAAAACTGTAGGTCTCAAATTCTAGCGATGGAATTATATAACACATTCTGCTGGTTTAATAAAACAACTAAAATGATAATAATGAAGCTCAACTTAATTAGAAGTAAGAATAATGATAATTGAAAACCATGACCAGTTTCACTGACAGTGATTGATTGTTCCTCTTGAAAATTACAGAATTCCAGGTTTTGAGTGTGCCTATTTGGTAGAAGCTTTGCAGCATTGTGAGTTGCAGCAAGCAGAGTTATTAATTGTAAACAAATGGAAGTTTTCGGTACATTCTAATAACATACTCATATTTGCAACTCTTTTAACTGGCTTTATAGTTTATTTATAAGTAGCCTTGTGGATCAATGGAAGGTCATGCTTTCTAAATCATTTGTAGACCATGGGAGGTTTGGTCAATGTTTGTATAGTCATTACCTTAGAAGGCTGATGTGGTAATAATGAGCTTTTCAGGAGCATTGTTTCCCTAGCGGTGTTGGGAAATTGGTGAAAGGCCAGCCTTAAAAAGAGGTCAGATGGGGCTTCCCTGGTGGCGCAGCGGTTGAGAGTCCGCCTGCCGATGCAGGGGACACGGGTTTGTGCCCCGGTCCGGGAGGATCCCACATGCCGCGGAGCGGCTGGGCCCGTGAGCCATGGCCGCTGAGCCTGCGCGTCCGGAGCTTGTGCTCCGCAACGGGAGAGGCCGCGACAGTGAGAGGCCCGCATACCCCCCCACCAAAAATAAAAAAAGAGGTCAGATGAGCCGGTTTGCAGGGCAGAAATTGAGACACAGATGTAGAGAACAAACTTATGGACACCAAGCGGGGAAAGCGGCGGGGGGGTGGGGGGGTGTGATGAACTGGGCGGTTGGGATTGACATGTATACACTAATATGTATAAAATGGATAACTAATAAGAACCTGCTGTATAAAAAAATAAATAAAATTAAATTTAAAAATTAAAAAAAAAGAGGTCTAGCAGTTTCTTTACCTCAGTACATTTTGTAGGTCTTTGATATGCGAATGCACTTTGTAGCTCTCCTGGTTGGGGATAAAGTGTACAGCTTCCCACCCCATTTACCACAATTTGGAAAATGCTGCCTTGGCGTACTAGAGCCTGTTTTTAGGTTCAGCCTTGGGAACAGATTCAGAAGGCTTCATAAGAAAGTGACACAAGAGAAACAGAGAGGAAATACAGCATACAGCAGGAGCTTCAAAGCACTTTTCCGTAGTTAAGAGTTGCAGGTTATTTGCTATAATAATCAGACTGAGTATAAACAGCTTTCAAACAAAGTCTACTTCTGTAACCAGTGAAATACCTGATTCTAACAACTTGTTTTTAAAGTTAATAATCTTCATGAATAGGCTTTGGTAGTTTTAAATCAGACCACACAAAATACATGATTAGTAATCTGCCTGAGTCAATTTTTTGGGTAAACTTGTATGTGTACGTCTACATGTAATGTTCACGGTATACATGGAACATTTTCATGTTAAAATCAGTTTTGCTGAGTAATTTGAAATGTGTATAAATTTTCACATAAAAGTTCTTAGTTTATTAATTGTCTCATGAAAAATCTGCACAGTCACCACAGATACAGTCACTGCAGAGTCTTTACTCCTTCTGTTGTCCAATCTCCAGCTCACTTTTTCCCAGCACCAACATTGGCCTTTGCAGTCCTCTTGACTTTCTTCATTCTGTTCTTTGTTCCTTTTGCTGTTTCCTTGAGGTCTTTTTCTTATGCAGGCCATGTCTTGCATGTCTATGTTAGGGTTCATTTTTCTTTCTGTAGTCCAAGGAATCATAAATCCTGCCAAAGCCAGTTGTCTTGCCACCGCCAAAATGGATTCTGAATCCAAATCCAAAGATGACATCTGCTGTGGTCTTGTACATTTTAGCTAGTTTTTCCTGGATATCTCTCTTAGCTACTTTTGCCTTCCCAGGGTGAAGGATGTCGATGACCATATGTTTCTGCTAAAGTAGTTGGTTGGTCATGAATTTCCTGGTCTGGAGAGCTACTGTGTCATTTATGATGGTTGCTGATCTTCAAGCAGCCAGAGAGGAAAAGAGTGAAATATTTTTATATTAATTCTTAGGTATATTATGGAATCAGATGCACAACTTTAATGAGTTTTTAAGCAAACTGGGATATTTCGATTTCCGTGTTGTATTGGAGAAGTTTAAGAAGCCTTATCTTTGCTAATACACTTAAAATACTAGTGTGCCTTTGTATATTGTATTTCACTTTTTTGAGTCTGAAAGTGTTAGGATAAAAATTACAACATTTAACATGAAAACATTTTTATTAAGGTAAGGAGTCTGTAGCACAATAGTTGATCTAAAGAAAATCAGGTATGACTTTTGGAGGTTACTTTTTTAAGATTGTTTTTTCCCCGGAATGGAATTGGATACATGTTTTTGCAAGCAGTAGAACTGTTTACTACCAAACTGTGTTAACAAGAGCACAGCCCTTCTTCTGTAGGCTTTATGGTAGAGAAGTTACCCTACTGGTACAGGCCTCAAGGACAGAAACAAAGGAAAATGGGTATTGCTAAAAAATTTAAGTTTTCTTGTCAGCAAATAATTTTAATGCTGTAGAATTGACATTTCCTCTCTGATGAAGTAGAACTTGACTTTTAAGGATGTTTTTGTGTTTGATTTTTACATCACTCAAAGGAATTCTGAGTCTGATTTTTCTTAACATCTAATATTTTCCAGGATAATGAGGTTTTAGAGGCGTTTTAACTTGCCAAAGTGCCATGCTTACGGAGCAACATCAGTATACAAAATAGTTGTGTAGTGCCCTAAGAACTAATGAACCTACTGAGATTCCTTACCAAGATGTGTCGTAGATATTGGGGAAGATTGGATATAGAGAGTTAAATATTGGCATATCAATGTCTGTGTAGGCAAACAGAATGGCCATTATATTCACTTCAATGGGTGCTTACAACAGGGTTGGACACTAGCATCTTTTATTGAAAACCAAGATGCTAGAGTTATTCTTTTGTTTGTTGAAAAAATGCTTTGTAAGCCTTAATTTTTGAAAAGAAAAAGGAACCCACTATTCTTATCAACTTGTACATTTTGAGTTTGCATTTTTTAGTCCTTCTTTTGTTGTTTACAGCTCACTTGCAGAGGTTTTCTTTTACGTTGAGTCTTAATCAAAACACTAAATATTCTAGAGTTATTAAAATATAGTAAAAAGACGCTATACCAGTGGTTCCCGATATGCCTCCAGATGAGAGTCTATCAAAAATTTTAAAAGAAAATATATGCTTACCTATAATATGAGGCCTCTTAATAGTCTAACTAAAATGAGTTGTCTTGTTTTTGGCTACAAGTATGTCAACTCCAAGTAGAAATCTACTGGTTAGAAGTTCACAATTAAGTGAATATGGGAAAGTGAAATTTTTATTCAGTGAATGAGATTATTTGGTGGGCAAAATCAGTTGACCCAGGAGCAGCAGTGGAGGTTATGGGTGCCAGTCTTCCGAGAAGTCAGAAAAATCTGTGTGTAATTTTACAGTTGGCTCTCTGTATCTGTGGTTCTGCCTCCTCAGGTTCAACCAACTGCAGGTTGTATGATGCTGTAATATGCATTTGTTGAAAAAAAATCTGTGCATAAGTGCACCCATGTAGTTTAAACCTGTGTTGTTCAAGGATCATCTGTACTTAAAAGTATGAGGCCCATGGGGCCATATTTTTTTTAAGGCATTTTGGGTAACTTCAACATGTATTAAATGTGTTACCGAACCAGGTTTGTTTGCCTGATGTGCAGCAAGCCAAACGCTGAGACACCAACGTCTGCAGCAGAGAAAGGGTTTATTCAGGAGACAGCCAAGTGAGGAGACAGGAGACAGGAGAGCAGATCTCAGATCTGCCTCCCTGAAGGCAAGGGGTTTGAAATATTTATGGGATAAAGAAGCAGGGTGGTATTAGGCATGGGGAAAGGTGATTGGAGGTAGGGGAAAGGTGATTGGAATTAGGGAAAAGGTGAGGTAATTGGTGTTCTTTGCAGGCATATCTGAGTTACATGCTTCTTCTTGAGATGCATGTTCAAAAATGGAGGTACTTAGCATGATCTGAGGGTGGAGTTTTGAGTCCTCTGACGTCAAAAGGTCATTTATTGGACACCTTTGCAGGCCCAGTTTTAGGGTCAGTGGTCCCAACCAAAAATCTTAGCCAGCTTGAACTGGGTAAGAGCTGACTGCAAGTTTCTGGAAAACAGCATAAGCCCCCAATACTGTAGGGACCCATATGACAGAGGTGTTATCTATAGGTGGTGGTTGAGCCAAAAGAAATAATTAAGATGAGCTTGATCAGTGAAAGCATATTACAAGCCGGGGTGGGGGGTGTGTTTAATAAGCTGTTCCCTTAGCTGCTGTTCTATAAGACAAGCTCAAGAATTTCTTTTAGTCATCAGTTTCTGTTAACCTATGGGACAGTTTCAAATGGTTGACCATCTCAGGAGTAATGAGCAGTTACTTTACCATATTCTTTGTGGCAGATTGTATTTTCTAAAAGTAGTTGTAACAATGTGTCCCTTCTCACATGTTCTTGTGACCTTGACCATTCTCTCATCCTGAGGTGGAGTTTATGTTCCCTTCCCTTGAATTTGGGTGTTCTTGTGAATCACTTGTGAGCAATAAGGTGAGGTCAGAAAAGGTGAGCTTCTATCCAGCTCACCAAAATACTGGTCTTGAAGTCTTCAGCAGCTTTTCAACAGTATAGCCTGAGATTGCCATGCTCTAAGGAAACCCAGAATGCCTCATGTGGACAGACCACGTGAAGAGGCTCTAAGATAGGAGCTAGAACTGTTCAGCTAAAACTGCTTATTCGAGCCCTTCCCAAATTCCTAACTCTCAGAAACTATGAGAGAGAATAAAAATGATTATTGTTGTTTTAGAGTGATTTTGTTACATAGCAATAGATAATCAGAATACTACTTTCCCTGAATCTGCTACTATATACTGAGATTTGTCAGTGTACAGATGTACAGTCAGTGATATACCCCAATGGTTTGTTCTGGGATCTGAACATTAACTTTATTTTTGTCTTTACCTTTGATATATAAAACTTTTTTCTATCATTCTTTCCTGTACCCATTTGGAAAAGCCATTCCATCCTTAACTGTTTAGTAGAATGTATTTTGGTAACTGAAACTGTCATGTTTGTTGGAAAGTGTCCATGATATGTTTATTATGTCATGAGAGCATATGATCATCTTTAGAAGGCCTTTTGCTCTGTACCTTAATTTTAGTTACTATGGTATTTGGCCTTCTCTTAGTTTCCTAGGGCTGCTGTAACAAAGTACTACAAACTGGGTGGCTTAAAACAACAGATATTTATTGTCTCACAGTTCTGGAGGTTAGAAGTCCAAAATCCATGCTCTATCCGAAACCTGTAAGGGAATTCTTCCTTGCCTCTTCCTAGTTTTTTCTTAGCAATTTTGATATTCCTTGGCTTGTAGCTGTGTAATTCCAGTCTCTACTTTTGTTGTCAGGTGGAGTTCTCCCTGTGTATCTCTATGTCTTTACCTGCCTCTCCTCTTATAAGGACACCAGTGATGTTGGATTAGAGACCCATTCTGCTCCAGTGTTATATCATTTACCTTAACTAATTACACCTTCAACAACCCCGTTTCCAAATAAGGTCACATTCTGAAGTCCTAGGGATTAGGATTTCAACATATCTTTTTAGGGGGAACACAGTTCAATCCATAACAGGCTTCAAGGGAGATTGATATAATTATGTTTTAACCATTTACACATTTTTACTCCAGATTAGATGTGAATGGGGTTTTTAATCAGTGACCATGAAGCTCTCTTCTCTGCAGTTTAGGTCCCCTTTCTCTCTAGCATGTACACATACTACACATAAAATTTGATAGTAGTTTTTTACTGTTTACGCTCATTGACCCTTTTGAGAATCTGATAAGAGCAGTGGATTTTTCCCCTAGAAAAAATGTACAGATATATGCACGGGAGTGCACACTTGTACACACACACATAAACACACTCAAAACAATATTTTGCGTGAAACTTTAACATGTTCTGGGATTTCCCCGCCACCCCCCAAGCCTGTTCATGAACTTCTGGATTAGAGAGTTATTAATTCCCATCAGTTACAGATACCTAATTTCTATCTCCCTTTTAGTGGAAAAGCAAACGAAAAGGAAAAATAATGAGGAAGCAGAAGTATGTATATGGAGTCCCCTCATGGTCATTGTAGCTTAGTGCAGCTTTTTGGGGAATTTTCATAATTCTGTGATATTTACGATGTGCGTAGTCTCTTTTCTGCTTCCATTCCCATTCCCTTAGCCATGTATAACCTTTGGCTACATAAAATTATAAGTAGTGTTATACTTTTACGTAGAAGAGAATAATCTATGTAGTTTTAGACCTGTACACAGTATATAAACAAAGCTTTGTATCTTGCAACAGTGTTGGGTTAACTCTTGACCTATTTAAATTCTGTGTTATTTTTTGATTATTATATCAAGATTTTTTTGAACATGGTAGCGGTCTAGAGTTTCTGAGTCTGCGACAGGATTATATTCTGTGCTCTTCTTCACTTGTAGCCTTTTCTCCAAAATAATATTGCCCAAGCTTCACCCCTGAACATCTTATCTTAATGGGTTTTCCTTTTAAAAAATACATATTTTTAAGTACATCTTGAAAAAGGCTATAGGTCATGTCTTTGTGTTGTGTTTAGTCTCTGGCATATCTGTGTTTCTGAAGCCTGTCATTCATTTATTGTTTTTTTTTTTGAAAATATTATATCAAACAATTATTTACTGTCCATTTTAGAGTGATATGCATAGTAACTCTAGTAATAGTGAAATCATAGGCAATGGATATTTAGACTATGCTGGTTTCCCATTGATGCCTTTCTTAGTAGTTCATTTTTCTGAATGTGGAATATTCAGAATCTTTATTTAGAACAGGGGTTGGCAAACTGACCTGCAAACTGTTTTCCTGTCTTTGTGAATAAAGTTTTATTGAAACAGAGCCATGCCCATTTGTTTACTTACTGTTCATGGCTGATTTTGTGCCCCAAATGGCAGAATGGAGTAATTGCTACTAAGATTGTATGGCCCACAAGCTGAAAATATTTACTACTTGACCCTTTACAGAAACCTTTGCCAACTCTTGGTTTAGAATATTTTGGAATTAATTCCCCCTCTTTTAAGAATATTTGAAATTCTTTTTTTTTTTTTTTTTTTACTTTTTCAGCCATGGAATCTCAGGGATATTAAAAGACCATTTAGCTCAGCATTCTATCTACTGCTGCTTGAATTTTCTCCAGTACTCCTGCCAAGTGGTCCTCCAGCTTAGAGGTGTAGTAGGATTATGAGACAAAACAGCATTGGATGTGTCTGTGTTAAACACAGAATTGCCCCTGATTGGGAGTCAATCGGTGACTCCTAATAAAAAGGTAGATTGAAATAGCTTATTCTTTGTCTCTTTGCTCTCCCCACTGTCTCCATTGGTAGGTTATTTACTTTGGGTTTGTTTACATGCTAGAGGCACAGAGGAGCCACTTTTTAAGAGGAAGACAACTAAGTAGATCCTACTTTAAGGTGTAGCTGTAGGTGGAAATTTATAGAAAGCTGGAATGAGTGTTTAGACATTGTCTGGAGATTTTCATATTCAGTGCTTAGTTTCCCTAAATAAATTTATAGCAGCTAAAACATGGAACTAAGAGTTTTTACAATTACCTTTTGTCAGTTTTTACTGTATGTTCAATAAATACTGGTGCAGAAAGAAACATATAGGTAGAGCCAGTCTCACTGCAGAACTTCACTGCAGAACTGTGTTTGGTAATTCTGTATACTTGACTCCTTGGTGAGCATGGTGAGCGTAGGGGTCCTCTCAGAAGATGAGAGAGAGTGGTATCTGATCCAAAGATCAACATTATCCAGACCGGGGAAGAATTTCTCACATTCCATTTAGGAAATCCAGCCTGCTAAAGTCTTGTTAAACAACAGTTTCATAGTTAAAACATCATCTGGTTTTTAATCTAGTAGGTTTGTCATCTAATAAAGAAATGAAATAAAAACTCAAGTAATAAAGATTAGCAAAAGAAAGATATTACACTTTTTTTCTTAATACAATGCTCGTCTTTTATTTTTCACTTTAGAAAAGATTTTTCATACTTTTTTTCTAATAGATGAAAGTGAGTTTGTAAATTGTTAGAGGACAAAAGATAGTATAAACTGGCTAATTGATGGGAAAATATACGCTTTCAAATATTTTTTTGGTACCTTCTGATTTTTCTATTTACTGGCTCTACCTGTATGTTTCTGCACCAGTAGTTAAAAATATATAACCCCTGCACTTTGTACATAATTTTAAATTGTGCAAAAGGATATATAGTGAAAAGCAAGTGCCCGTCGTTTCTCTTCCCTAGTTATCCAGTTCTCCCTCCCACAGACAACCATTATTACCAGTTTTTTGGCTTTTTTGCCAGAAAAATCTGTGTATTTATAAACTTATGCATTCATTTTTTCATTCCTTTTCCATACAAGGTGGTATATCATACAGAATATTATATCTTGGCTTTTAAAATTAATCATGAATGCTGTGTTTCATATCAGTATAAGTTGAACCACCTCTTTCCTTTTTTAGTCCTCAGAGATTTGGTTTAAACCTACGTCTCCTAAAATCATTAATTTCCTTCCCAGAATTAAAAAGTGGGTATATGTGCATGTGACTATAACAGTATACAGTCCAGAGATAAAGTAGCTATTAGTTTTACTTTGGTAATAAAAATTTTTTCTCTAAAAATTACACTCATAAGTAAATGATTATTTCCATAAAAAAAAGATAATTAAAGTTTTTTTTTGTTTTTTTTTTTGCGGTACACGGGCCTCTCACTGTTGTGGCCCTCCTGCTGCGGAGCACAGGCTCTGGACGCGCAGGCTCAGCGGCCACGGCTCATGGGCCCAGCCACTCTGCGGCACGTGGGATCTTCCCGGACCGGGGCACGAACCCGTGTCCCCTGCATCGGCAGGCGGACTCTCAACCACTGCGTAACCAGGGAAGCCCAACTAAAGTTTTTTAGACTGAAATATTACAGATCAGACTGACTGCTGAGGGACCACAGAGAAATCACTGCCCAAGACGTAGGGGCAAGATGAATAAGGAAATATAATTATGTGCCCAGCCTTAATCCTTACACAAATGCTATGAAGTGAAGGGGTTGGGGTGTATATGCTGTCTATATGTTTTAGAAATGAGGAAACTACAGAAACAGACAGATAAGTAAGCTCACCCCCAAGATAAATGGATGAGCCTAGATTCCAGCCCAGCCCTGCTAGACTCAGAGCCCAAAGGTCCCCACTACATCATGGCATTGGGTTATCTGAAAGGCTTGTTTCCACAAAGGGGGCCTACCTTATTTATCAGGAAGCAGTTTATAACAGGGCCAGATTCAATAGAGTACTGAAAATGGCTTCACTAGAGACTTAATTTCTTAATAGCTTATGTAAGGGAGGAAGACTTTTCTTCTATCCTTTTATGTTCTAGGACTGATGCCTGCAAATTAAACTGACAAAAGACATTAATAGAAAAGGCATATGTATATTTTTTAAATGTGCATAAAGGCTTCACAGAAAAGTGAAAACCCAAAAAAAGATGGTTAGACTTGAGAGCTTATATACCATATTAACAAAGGGTTATAAATTATGGAGAAGTGACTAGACAAAGGAAAAGGAGTTTGGGCTTCTAGGGGCAATAAATTGTGGGAAGGTAAATATGTGGGAAAACTAATAGAAGGTCTCGGTTGCTAACATTCCATCTTCTTCATGGCCATAAAACTCACCCAGAGAGTCCTCATTGTGGCAGCCCTCATTTCTTGGAAGTTTCTGCTTTTAATCAGATGAGGGAAGCTCTGAGAAGAATTCTTTCTGCGTCTGTTGAATCTCAGTTCCTTCAGCTCAAAGTAACCCATGTGCTATTAGTGATAAGCTTTGGGGTGCAAATTCTGATCCCATACTCCCTTACACAGAACTCACTGTTTTTCAAAGGTAGGTAAGTGTGATACATAGTATATATATTGGTATAGATATTTGCATATATTGGCATAGATATTTATAGAAACATGTTTGAATTTTGTTATTAATCTTAAGCAAGACCTTAAGAAGCTCTCAGAGCTTTTGTCCTTACCTTATCTTATTACCTCTACTGCCCTGAGTTTTTTGTTTCTAGTCTTCCAATAAATAGTTCTGTTTAGGAAAGGTCTTTCAGTGGGTCGGGTAGAGTAGAGTTGGAAATAAATCCACTAACCTTCGATTAGTGTTTATTTCTTAACCTGAGAATGATGTCTTTTTATTCAAACTGATAGTGGCAATAATTAAGTCCGCTTTGGTGGTCTTGTGAGTCGAGTTCTAAGTTTGACAACAGACCTTTTCCTTTCTTATTCTCTTTGTTGGGTGCCTCTGGAAATGGCCTTCAGGGAAATACTGGTAAAGTTTAATTGCTTTTGAGCTTTCATTGTTTAAGAGTCTACCTGAACCAGTTAATAGTCTCATTTCTAAACTGTTGCTGAATTGGCCCATCAACTTTTACTGTGAAATGGTGTGGAGTTTTAAGGATTTTTCAGCCAGAATTTGCCTTATTTCATATCCTAAAATTTTCTGTGGAGCAGATTCTTGTCTGTTATATGCCAGGAAGACCCTATAGTAAAGATACTGTCCATTTCCTCTTATAGTGAATCATACAACTTTAGAAATGGAAAGGAAGACCATCTATTCCAGCCTCTTCACTTTCCTGAACTTCTCTTCCAGTGCTGTGCACTCACTCCTTACCCATGAGTTGATGCCTTTACCTCACTGTAGGACAAGTGGAAACTTTTTATACTCTCTATAAATGTGGAATTTAGTTAGAAGATACTGGTTTAAATTTGCCTCTGTCTATATATAGGTGCTGAGTGACCTTAGGCAAGAAAAATTATTAAGAAGACTTGTAGGAAATTGTATCGGAAAGCATGAGAGATATAGTTTTTTGTGCTTAATCTCTCCTTTTCCTGTCTTCCTTTTATTATTTATTTTTCTCATCACTGATGAGTCTTCTGTAAAACTTTGCTTCAAGCGCATGGACCCACCTCGTTCCTCTCCCCATATCTTAGTCTCCATGTACTGGTTCACATTTGTCTTTCTGCTTAGCAAGTTTCTGAAACAACTACTTGACAATATATTAAAAGTTTTAATTAATTTGAGTTGTTTTTAGCGCTAATATAGGCAAAGGAATTCCCATTTCTTGGCACTAAAGAGCTGCTTTTTTTTGGTAGATTTTTGTGGTTTTCATGTTACTGTAATACCCCAATCTCTCACTTTGATTGCTTTGTCTATTTAAAGAACTCTTTTTTTAAAAATTTAAGTTTATATTTTTAGTTTTTTACACATATCCCCTCTTTTGGATTTTCCTCCCATCTAGGTCACCACAGAACACCGAGTAGAGCTCCCTGTACCACCCAGCAGACTCTCACCAGTCATCTACTTTATACACAGTATAAAGAACTCTTTTTTAAAAAGTTGAAAATGAGAGAAGGAACTTGTCTCTAATTATTTATCTTAACTAGGTTTCTGAAAGTAATGAGACAACATGATTGGCTTTCCATTAATTTTAGGACATCTATTAAGAGACTACAATTATGTTACGAGGGTGCAGTTTATATTGATTGGGTGAGTGCTATCTTAGAATTATCTGTGGTTTCTCCATTTGCATCCATTCCAGGCTCTTTTTGCCCATTTACCTGCATGTTCTCCTTTTATAGAGAAGGAAACAGGTTAAGAGTAGTAGTTGTTTTTTTTTTTTTTGTGGTATGCGGGCCTCCCTCTGTTGTGGCCTCTCCCGTTGCAGAGCCCAGGCCCCGGACGCGCAGGCTCAGCGGCCATGGCTCACGGGCCCAGCCGCTCTGCGGCACGTGGGATCCTCCCAGACCGGGGCGCGAACCCGGTTCCCCTGCATCGGCAGGCAGACGCGCAACCACTGCGCCACCAGGGAAGCCCAAGAGTAGTAGTTTTATCTTAGGATCTCATGGCTTCAAAGTGGCAGAGCCTGGACCTCAGCCACTAACAAGTGAAGGTATCTTAGTTTAAGTAGCTTTGTAATATGTTCTCTTAATGTAAGTTTATGTGCATAATATAAAACCCACTAGGAAATCCCAATTTAGCAAGAAAGCCTCGAAAGTAATTGTGATATTTGGTACCCACCATTTTGCTGGTCTTCTGAAAGATTTCTGCCTCTTTAACTTTTGAACCATAGGATAAGGTACTTTTTGCAGAAAATACCCAGCTGCCACTGCTAGGTGGTGTATCCTAAGGCATCTCAAGAACAGTGAAAATAAATATGAATCATGTTTCACAGCTTCTCTGCCCTGGCACATGGAATAATATTGCTGCTTTTCTCATTATTGCCGTGCTGCAGCTACTTTTTAACAGTTGATAGGAGCTTTAGATATTTTCCTGTGTAAGTAGAATCACACAGTAGGAATCTAAACAGCATGCTCTGGAAGGATTGGCAGCATTTCTTTCCTGGCTTCTGCTTTTCCTGTAGCTTTCGGCCATACTAGCAGGACAATGTGGAAGATGTGATAAGTCTAGACTTTCCTTAAAAGGAGTGCTCATTTGTACTTGCTTTGCCAGTAAGTTAATAGGGTAAAGTATATTGGTGGGTGGGGGAATCAAGAATACCTGGAGACAGAGTTTAAAAGTACTTGGTGCTTGTAAAGTTTTTGGTTGCGTTGTGATAAAGTTGGGGAGCTGTGGGAATCTGTTCTTTCTTCCATGAAGAGAACCTTAAGGATAAAATCATATGCAATTAGCTTTAAGCTAGTTACCTGAAACTGGTAAGAAGTAGTTTCATTCTACAACTCTCTTAGCAAATAATATTTATACTGTTAAGGAGAGAGTATTAAGTTCAGTAAAAATTTTCTGTTGTTTGGTTTTAACAGATTTTTATAGGGAGGGTGTCCTGGTAGGTGAGGAAGGGTTGAGCCAATCCTTTTAGGGTTGAGCCAATCACATATTCAGGCTATAAATCCTCAATTATTAAAGGGCAAACTGCTTAGTATCTTTTTCTGTCTTAAATGCATGTGTACACCTATGGAAAACTTTCTGGTTCCTGGTATTTGGTAGGTGCTTAATAAATATTTCTTGAATAGATTTTTACATATGAAGAAAATGAAGCTCAGAGAATTAAATAACTTGTTCTAGGTCATGTGTGTAGGACACTGTGTTTAATATATATTTAGTATGTAATTGTCATTAATACTTACCAGATTTGTTAGGTGTATTGATGCAGAATTATTCTTCTTTTCTTTCCTATGACAACATTTTAACTTTAATGCTGTATAGTTTTAATTAGGTTTGGGGGTCAATGAAGTCTTGAAATAGTCTTATTAGACCTGAAGCAGGTTATAAGTAGAGTAACCATACTGTGAAAACTGGAACACTTTTGAGAATAGGGGGCTCTAATCAAAGTTAAGCTGGAATAATGTGTAAAACCAGGCTTATTCCAGGAAAACCAGGACATATATGGTCACCCTATATTTACTTTTATTTTTTACAGTAAACTTTTTATTGACGTGTAACATACCTTCAGAAGGTCCATAAATCATGTGTACAACTTGACGAGTTTTAAAAAATGAGCCACCCAGATCAAGAAATAGAACATAACCAGTATCCCAGAAGCCTCCCTCACCCTTTTTGATCACTACCTCTTCCTCCCCTGGAATATAACCATTATTCTGACTTTTAACTGTAGATGATTTTTGCCTGTTTTTGAACTTTATATGCATGATGTCATACAGTATACACCTTTTGTGTCTGGCCTCTTTGGCTCAGTGTTCTCTTTGTGAGCCCCATCCATGTGGTGTATAGGATAATTCCTTCATTCTCATTGTTTTTTAATATTCCATTGTATGAATATACTATAATTTATGTAATATACTATTGACAGACATTGGGTTTTTAAAATTTGGGGTCAGTAGGAATAGTGCTGCTACAAACATATAAACATTGTTTATGAGTCTTTGGGTGAACAAATGTACTCATTTCTGTTGGGTATATAATCAGGAATGGAACTGCTACATCATATGATATGTGATTGTTTAGCCTTATTAGGTTGTACCACTTTTACTAAGTGTTATAACTATCTGTACTTCCTCCAGCAGTAGATGAGAGTTCCATTTTTCTCTCTCTGAAACTTTACCAATACTATGTATTGTCTGTCTTTTTCATTTTAGCCATTCTGGGGGCAGTGTACCAGGATCACATTGAGGTTTGATAACTAATGAAGTTCAGCCCTTTTTTTATTTTTTAAACTGTATTTTATTTTTATTTATTTATTTTTGGTTGTATTGGGTCTTCGTTGCTGTGCGCAGGCTTTCTCCAGTTGCGGGGAGCGGGGGATACTCTTCATTGCATGCACGGGCTTCTCATTGCGGTGGCTTCTCTTGTTGTGGAGCACAGGCTCTAGGTGCGTGGGCTCAGTAGTTGTGGCACACAGGCGTAGTTGCTCCGTGGCATGTGGGATCTTCCCGGACCAGGGATCGAACCCGTGTCCCCTGCATTGGCAGGTGGATTCTTAACCACTACGCCACCAGGAAAGTCCTCAGCCCTTTTTCACGTGCTAATTGGCCATTTGGATGCTCTCCCTTATGCTTCCTTTTCTGTTCAAGCCTTTCCCATTTTTCTCTTGTTTTTTTTCATTTCTCCTTATTGATTTGTAGTTCTTCATATATTCTGGGTAGTAATCAGTTGTCATTTATACATACTACTGCAAATATCTTTTACCTGGTTTGCCTTTTCTCTCTGTTAATAGTGTTGTGGGATGAACTCAGTTTTAGTGTCTTCCAGTTTATCAATATTTTTCCTTTTTGGTTAGCACTTCTTGTGTCCTATTTAATAAATATTTACCTACCCCATGATCATGGAGATGTTCTGTGTCATCTTCTAGAATCATAACTATTTTACTTTTCACATTTGGGTGTATAGTCTGTTTGGAATTCATTTTTGTGTGTGGTGTGGTATAGAAGTCAAGATTCATTTTTTGCTATATGGATATCCAATTGATTGTACTCTTCTCTTCTTCTCCCAATACCACATTTCTGTAGCTTTATAATACATCTTGATACATGGTAATATAAGTTCTCCAGCTTTGTTGTTCTTAATGCTTGTCTTGGCTACTCTTGGCCCTTTGCATTTCTGTAACATTTTAGAGTCTTAGTTTCCATACATAACTAAAAACAGCTTAAATTTTGATTGGGATTGTATTGAATCTAAGGAATGTAGTACATCTCTCCATTTATTTAAGTATTGTTTGATTTCTCTCAATGTTTTGTAGTTTTCCATTAGTATCTTTTACATTTATTTCTAATTTTTGGTGTTCTCAAAAAAAATAATTCAGGGGCTTCCCTGGTGGCACAGTGGTTAAGAATCCACCTACCAATGCAGGGGACACGGGTTCAAGCCCTGGCCTGGGAAGATGCCACATGCCACGGAGCAATTAAGCCTGTGCACCACAACTACTGAGCCTGTGCTCTAGAATCCGTGAGCCACAGCTACTGAAACCCATGTGCCTAGAGCCTGTGCTCTGCAACAAGAGAAGCCACTGCAATGAGAAGCCCGCGCACCGCAACGAAGACCCAACTCAGCCAAAAAAAAAAAAAATTTGTTGAGGTGAAATTCACATAATATAAAATTAATCATTTTAAAGTGAAAATTTCAGTGACATTTGCTACATTCACAATGTTGTGCAGCTGCCACCTCTGTCTAGTTCCAGAATTCCTTCACTCCAAAGTAAAGCTCCTGAAGCAGTTTTCCTCCACTGCCCACTCTCTCCACTCTTCAGCTCCTGCCAACCACCAGTCTGCATTGTCTCTATGGATTTATCTATTCTGGATATTGCATATAAATGAAATTCTATAGTATGTGATCTTCTATATCTGATTTTTTAAACTTAGTATGTTTTTGAGGTTCATCCCCCATTGTAGTACGTGTCAGCACTTCATTCCTTATTATGACTGAATAATATTCCACTATATATACCGTGATTTGTTGATCCATTCATTTGTTGATGGACTTTTGGGCTGTTTGTACTATTTGGCTGTTGTAAACACTGCTGCTATAAACAAGTGTGTATGTGTACTTTTTGAGTACCTATCTGCAGATCTTTTGGGGTGTATACCTAGGAGCAGAATTGCAGGGTCATATGATAATTTTTTGTTTAACTTTTTGAGGAACTGCCAAACTTTCCCACAGCAGCTGAATCATTTTTCATTCCCATCAGCAATGTGCATGAGTTCCAGTTTCTCTGCATCCTCATCAATCGATACTTGATATTTTCCATAATTTTTTGGTGTTTTGGATGGTATTATAAGTGGTATAGTTTTTTTTTTTTAACTTTATTTCTTGTGTGTTGGTGGTGTATAGAAATACATTTTTTTTTCTGTATAAACCTTGTATTTAGTTCTTAAATTCACTTGGTAATTCTAATAGTTTACTTATATATTGATTGAATTTTCTATGTACATTTGCATTTCTGATTTCCAATGCTTTTTTAAACTTTTATTTATTTTTTTATATTTGTTTTATATATCAGTGCTTGTGATTGGTCTGTTCATATTTTCTATTTTCTTCCTGGTTCAGTCTTGGAAGGTTATAGCTTTCTAAGAATTTGTCCATTTCTTCCAGGTTGTCCATTTTATTGGCATATAGTTGCTTGTAGTAGTATCTTAGGATGCTTTGTACTTCTGCGATGTCTGTTGTAACTTCTCCTTTTTCATTTCTAATTTTATTGATTTGAGTCCTCTCCTTCTTTTTCTTGATGAGTCTGGCTAATGGTTTATCAATTTTGTTTATCTCCTCAAAGAACCAGCTTTTAGTTTTGTTGATCTTTGCTATTGTCTTGTTTCTATTTCATTTATTTCTTCTCCGAACTTTATAATTTCTTTCCTTCTGCTAACTTTGGGTTTTGTTTGTTCTTGTTTCTCTAGTTCCTTTAGGCATAAGGTTAGATTGTTTATTTGAGATTTTTCTTGTTTCTTGAGGTAGTCTTGTATTGCTATAAACTTCCCTCTTAGAACTGCTTCTGCTGCATCCCATAGGTTTTGGATCATTGTGTTTTCATTGTCTTTTGTCTCTAGGTATTTTTTTGATTTCCTCTTTGCTTTCTTCAGTGATCTCTTGGTTATTTTGTAACATATTGTTTTGTCAAAATATGAACAGACCAGTCACAAGCACTGAAATTGAAACTGTGATTAAAAATCTTCCAACAAACAAAAGTCCAGGACCAGATGGCTTCAAGGGGAATTGTATCAAACATTTAGAGAAGAACTACCACCCATCCTTCTCATACTCTTCCAAAAAATTGCAGAGGAAGGAACATGCCCAAACTCATTCTATGAGGCCACCATCACCCTGATACCACAACCAGACAAAGATACTACAAAAAAGAAAATTACAGACCAATATCACTGATGAATATAGATGCAAAAGTCCTCAACAAAATACTAGCAAACAGAATGCAACAACACATTAAAAGGATCATACACCATGATGAAGTGGGATTTATCCCAGGGATGCAAGGATTCTTCAATATATGCAAATCAATCCATGTGTCTGTGTTTTTTACGTTTTTTTTCCCCTGTAATTGCTTTCTAATCCCATAGCGTTATGGTCAGAAAAGATGCTTGATATGATTTGAATTTTCTTAAATTTACTGAGGCTTGATTTGTGACCCAAGATGTGATCTATCCTGGAGAATGTTCTGTGCGCACTTGAGAAGAAAGTGTAATCTGCTGTTTTTGGATGGAATGTCCTATAGATATCAATTAATTCTATCTGGTCTGTTGTGTCATTTAAAGCTTGTGTTCCCTTATTAATTTTCTGTTTGCATGATCTGTCCATTGATGGAAGTGAGATGTTAAAGTCCCCCACTATTATTGTGTTACTGTCTATTTATTCTTTTTTTTTTTTTTTTTTTTTTTTTTGTGGTACGCGGGCCTCTCACTGTTGTGGCCTCTCCCGTTGCGGAGCACAGGCTCCAGACGCACAGACTCAGTAACCATGGCTCATGGGCCCAGCCTCTCCGCGGCATGTGG
>NC_041229.1:67989081-67990341 GCF_002837175.3 Physeter macrocephalus
TTTGGATGATCTGTCCATTGGTGAAAGTGAGGTGTTAAAGTCCCCTACTATGATTGTGTTACTGTCTATTTATTCTTTTATAGCTGTTAGCAGTTGCCTTATGTATTGAGGTGCTCCTATGTTGGGTGCATATATATTTATAATTGTTATGTCTTCTTCTTGGATTGATCCCTTGATCCTTATGTAGTGTCCTTCCTTGTGTCTTGTAACGTTCTTTATTTTAAAGTATTTTGTCTGATATGAGTTTTGCCACTCCAGCTTTCTTTTGATTTCTATTTGCATGGAATATCTTTTTCCATCCCCTCACTTTCAGTCTGTATGTGTTCTTAGGTCTGAAGTCGGTCTCTTATAGACAGCATATATATGGGTCTTGTTTTTGTATCCATTCAGCGAGCCTGTGTCTTTTGGTTGGAGCATTTAATCCATTCACGTTTAAGGTAATTATCACTATGTACGTTCCTATTACCAGTTTCTTAATTATTTTGGGTTTGTTTTTGTAGGTCCTTTTCGTCTCTTGTGTTTCCCACTTAGAGAAGTTCCTTTAGCATTTGTTGTAGAGCTGGTTTGGTGGTGCTGAATTCTCTTAGCTTTTGCTTGTCTGTAAAGCTTTTGATTTCTCCATCTAATCTGAATGAGATCAGATTGCCGGGTAGAGTAATCTTGGTTGTAGGTTCTTCTTCCCTTTCGTCACTTTAAATATGCCATGCCACTCCCTTCTGGCTTGTAGAGTTTCTGGTGAGAGATCATCTGTTAACCTTATGGGAGTTCCCTCGTATGTTATTTGTCATTTTTCCATTGCTGCTTTCAGTAATTTTTGTCTTTAATTTTTGCCAGTTTGATTACTGTGTGTCTCAGTGTGTTTCTCCTTGGGTTTATCCTGTATGGGACTATCTGTGCTTCCTGGACATTGGTGGCTATTTCCTTTCCCATGTTAGGGAAGTTTTTGCCTATAATCTCTTCAGATATTTTCTCAGGTCCTTTCTCTCTCTCTTCTCCTGGGATCCCTATAATGTGAATGTTGTTGTGTTTAATGTCCCAGGGGTCTCTTAGGCTGTCTTCATTTCTGTTCATTCTTTTTTCTTTATTCTGTTCCGCAGCAGTGAATTCCACCATTCTGTCTTCCAGGTCACTCATCTGTTCTTCTGCCTCAGTTATTCTGCTATTGATTCCTTCTAATGTATTTTTCATTTCAGTTATTGTGTTGTTCATCTCTGTTTGTTCTTTAATTCTTCTAGGTCTTTGTTAAACATTTCTTGCATC
>NC_041229.1:67990351-67997377 GCF_002837175.3 Physeter macrocephalus
CTGCAGGATTGTAGTTCTTCTTGCTTCTGCTGTCTGCCCTCTGGTGGATGAGGCTATCTAAGAGGCTTGTGCAAGTTTCCTGATAGGAGGGACTGGTGGTGGGTAGAGCTGGCTGTTGCTGTGGTGGGCAGAGCTCCATCTCCAATGGTTTATTATTCTCTGTTCCTTTTTCATAGTAGTTTACTCGATGGATGCAATATTCTTGTGAATGACTTGGATTGTATTTATTAGAATTTAAATTTCCTGTAAATTTTTCATTACCTTAGTTTTCTTTGTGGTTGGTTCTGTTGCTTTTCATTTTGGTTCTTCTTAATTTTGTAGATATTTCTTAAATATTTGATGAGCCTTAGTTATCCATATTTATGAAGGACTAGTATGATTGGTTTTGGTAGCTGATACTGCCTTCCTCTTAGTTTTCTGAAGCCTGATTTTCCAAGAGATCTTTTCTCCAAGTGGAATTACTGAAAGCTCTGTATGAGTTTGTTTTAAGGGCCAGCAGCAGCCAGATAATCTGAGGACCTAAAATTTATTTCTGGAGCACAAGTACTCTGAAGACTTTTTTTCTTTTGGTTGTTTTTGTTTCCTTTCTCCCAGTGCCCCACCTCCATTTGTGGATGTACAGAGCAACCTCACACTCAGCCCTACTTCGCTTTTGTCCTTAGCACCCATGCTGGATGTTCTCAGCAGATCTGGATACGAAGCCTGGGAGCCAAAGTTTATACAGGAAGTAAGACTGTCAGGAGTGGCTCTGCTGTTCTGTGAGCAACCTTTAGTTACCTTAATTTCCCTAAGCTTTTATTCAGCTTCTTTATCCTGAACTTGGTGTTTTCTATTTAGGGGATTGGGACAGCTCTTGCCTCCTTATGGTCCTTTCCTATGTTTATTTTGCTTAGGTTGTTATATCTTATGCTATGGCTTCTCTATCAGTTTAGTCTCATCTACTTCTTGTGGGAATTCTTTTTTTTTTTTTTTTTTTTTTTTTGTGGTACGCGGGCCTCTCACTGCTGTGGCCTCTCCCGTTGCGGATCACAGACTCCGGACGCACAGGCTCAGCGGCCATAGCTCACGGGCCCAGCCGCTCCGCGGCATGTGGGATCTTCCCAGACCAGGGCATGAACCCGTGTCCCCTGCATCGGCAGGCGGATTCTCAACCACTGCGCCACCAGGGAAGCCCGGAAGTTCTTTTTTCTTGCCTTCCTTCCTACCTTCCTTCCTTCTTTTCTTTTTGCTTGTTAAGGGGTTTTCAGACTGTTATGAATTTAATTTTTTATAATTGTGAAAAATTTAGATATAAAATACAGGTATCTACTCCTTAGCTTAAACAAAACATAAATACAATTGAAGCTTCTTATTCTCGTCTCTGATTGTATTATACTCTCTCTAATGTATTTATTAATATTATCATGTGTATGCATTTCTAAACAATAAATAGCATCATTTTGAATGTGTTTGAGCCTTGAATAGTGACATACTGCATGAGTCCTTCTGCATCTTGTTTTTTCCACTCATCATGGTTCTTTTGTGTGTTTATTCTATTAGTATACTCTTTTCTGCTGTTTCAGTGGAATTTGGGTAGGGAGGATAAGTCAGTCTATATATTTCTTACTATGACTTTTTTAAAAGGGAGATTTAAGTACCTTTTGAATATATTGTCACTACAGACATGTAAAAGAAAGGACTTGGTGTTACCTCTTGTTTCAACTGGTGATGATAGGTGAATATGACACCTCACCATGTTATACAAGCTAGGCAATTGAGTCTTGCTGCTGACCTCTATTTGGTGTTATAAATACTTTTGGAGACAGAGAAACACCACTTATTCATGTTTGGGGTTTAACTGAGGTTTAAGTGAAGATTTGGATTCTTATTGCTGAAGGAATTTTTAGAGGTCACTTGTTACAAACTGTACTAAAGAAACCCAGGCCCAGAGAAGGTGAGTGACTTGTCCGAGGTGGTCCAGGTAAAAACAGGGATTAGAAGCCAGTGTTGCAGTTCATTGTACTTTCCACCTTACTACAATGAGCCAAACGTTAATGTCCTCTTTTGTGTTAACTTTGAACTTTGATTTTTGCCTGTCCTTTAAAATACTTATTTGAATACCAAGAGATTTTCAGTATGTAACAATGAACATAAATCTTTGAAGTGATGCTTATTTGTCATATTTTCCTTAGGATCAGAATGGTTTCAATCCCAGAATACTATGAAGGCAAGAATGTCCTCCTCACTGGAGCTACTGGTTTCCTAGGGAAGGTACTTCTGGAAAAGTTGCTGAGGTCTTGTCCTAAGGTGAATTCAGTGTATGTTTTGGTGAGGCAGAAAGCTGGACAGACATCCCAGGAGCGAGTAGAAGAAGTCATTAGTGGCAAGGTAAGTATGGAAAATGATCATTTGGAAGAGAGAAAAAAGTGTGTGTTTGTGCATGTAATTATTGTAATCATCAACAGCTTAGTATATTTCTTAAGTATCCTGAAAAAAATTGGTAAAAAAAATCCTATAAGAATGGCAGTAAACTGAATATGACTTGTGATCAGTAGGAGCTTTCTTCTATGATGAACAAAATTATATAACAAGTTCTAAATTACCTTTATGGTAAAGGGTTAATGTGTTTTTAGAATATTTGAGGCAGGTTATTTGTAATTACTAGATGTTTAAATAGTTTCAGAATAATAATAATGAGTTAGTTTCTAACTCCTACTATGCTGTGAGACACAGTGCTTTGATAACAGTTAAAAATTTGTAAGCACTAATTGCTCCCCACAAAAGTATTAGGAAGTAGCAAAGTCACATATTCCCATTTGACAAATAAGAACATGGTGACAGAGGGGTTATATAGAATACAAGAGTATGTCATACATTTGAACCTTTAGTAAAATATGGCTAAGAAAAAATGGAAATGAGCTGGAATAAAATTATTACACAGTCATAAGCTTTAGAATTTATCTGACATTCATTGTTAGTAAGTTTGGTATAGTAGCTATGTAATTTTTTAGTTATTAGGTAGGTATCCAGTACCTTTTAACCTTCTAGGGCACCTGTGACTTATGTATAAAAAAACAAAAAAGACCAAAACTAGAAACCTTTGAGTTACTCTGAGCAGTGAAAGAATTACTGAAAAGTATCAAAAGTTATGTTGATTAATTATAGATTAACAATTCTCTAGAGTTAATAAATAATTTATTAGACATGATTTGTATTCCAGCCTGTTTTGATCTTTCAGTAGAAATCCATAGTTAATAGTGGCTGACATTTATTGAGTGCTTAAGTTGTGCCAGGCACTGTGTGCAAACCACCTTATATGTATTTAATTATCACAGGAACTCTTCAAGGTAAGTACTGGTCTTATTCCCATTCTACAAGGTCATATAGTTAGTGTTAGAGCCAATGTCTGTGAACTCTGACGATTGAACCTAGAGCTCATGCTCTAGTAGGGACAGATGTTGATATATCCCATTTTACAAACATGGACAATGAGTCTCAGAGGTGGTTATTTTATCTGAAGTTGTGTAGCTAATAGATGTCGGATATAACGCAGATTACTTGATAACAAATCCCTTTGTACTTTATAGCATTACTTCCTCAATAGATAAGAAAGTAAGGCAAAGATGATGGAACGCTTTGTGATAAAATGGAAAAAGTAATCTTGAGAGTTGGATACCTTACTAGTTGTAAATGTTGTAGTTGGTACACACTGAGTAAAAATAGCTTAATTTCCCGAAGCCAGTGACAAAAAGCTTGGTGCCCAAGTTTACAAAAATTAAAAGAGAAGATGACAAAAGCAAAAGAGAAGTGCGTGAAGGGCAGCGAATAACAGGGGTTAACATCAGAAGGAATAAGAGTCAGTTTATGGGTTAGGGCAGTAGTGGGAAGATTATCTCCTAGGAGTGATAAAGTATGATAACAGAAAAACAATTAAGAGAAAAAGAGAAGATACACAATAAGACCTGTACAGAAGTGTGGGAGGGTTTAAATATAACTTTTAATTTTCTTAACATTATAGCGTTATAATAAAATACAATCACCAATATTCACTACAGTGACTTAGGATAAATTAAGAAAAGGTTAAACTATATTTAGAATGTTTTCTTTACTAAGATGTTAGTTGTTTGAGAATGATTTCCATTCAAATACAGTTTTGGTTCAGAAAGATAAACTTCTCTCTTTTGTGAAGCATCCATGTTTTTCTTGTTTGTATTCCCCCTCCTCCCCATTAAGAGGTAATCCTAGACCCACAGGGTTTTAACAATGAGGTGTAAATTAGTATTTGTTTTTCCTTTTAAAAATAAATTGTTTGAAACTATTAATAGGGCATTAAAGAATAAAAATAATATTTACTTTTGTCCCACTGTTTATTGAGTTTGTCCCCACATGAAAACTTTAAATAATCTTTACTTCAACTAGAAAAACTTCTTTTCTCTGAATTACTTTTTAAAACAAATCTACTTCTTTGAGGGCTACTCAGTGACAGTATAGCTCACAAGGGTAGTTATATTCTAGTAACCCATTGCCCCAAACTCTCGTGCACTTGTGTTCTTCCCATTTGCCCTCCCTTCCACAAAGATGTGAGTCCTGCTATATACTAGAAGCTGTTCAGGTTACTAGAGATACGGCAGTGAAGAAAACAAAATCCCAGCATTTGGAATTTACATTCTAGTTAGAGAGACAAGTTAACAACTATATAACATGTTGAATAGCGCCATGTGCTATTCAAAAGTAAAGCAGAAAAGGGGGATTGAAAGTGATGGAGGTGCTGCTTTAGATACGATGGTCAGAAAAAGTTCTCTCTGAGGTGACGTTTGGTCAGAGACCTGAATGATGAAGTGAGGAAGAATCCATGTGGTACGTGGAGGAAGAGTGTTAAAGGTAGAGGGAACAGCATGGGCAAAGGCTCTGAGAACTGCTTGGCAGGTTGGAAGAGTGTCAGAGCAAGCTGTGGTGTTTTCTTCACTGGACTCTGTATAAGGCATGTAAGTAAATACTAAGTGCTGGAGTATTCCTACTAACACTCTTCCTCTCCCCAAGTGAGGTTTCTGCCTTTTAAAATACAATTGAAATTGTTAATTATTCTTTTAAAGTTTTGCGTGTTTGACTTGAGGAAGAGGGCTTCAAACAAATATTTATACTTAACATGAGAAAAATGTAGCTAGTATTAACTTTAAACTCTTAGATTAAGGAAATATCACATGAACTTTCTACGTACTTATTTTTAAAAGTAAGATGTGGGTTAAACGTGAAAACAGAGAACAGAGTAGTGATTACCAGAGAGGAAGGGGTTGGGGGTAGGGTGAAATGGGTAAAGGGGGTCAACTGTATGGTGACACATGGAAACTAAACTTTTGTTGGTGAGCACGCGGTAGTGTATATAGGAGTCAAAATATAATGTCCTAATCGTGGAACTTATATGATGCTATAAACCAGTGTTAGTTATCTCAATTTTAAAAAAAGACAAGGGACTTCCCTGGAGATCCATTTGTTAAGACACTTTGCTTCCACCGGAGGGGGCATGGTTTCGATCCCTAGTCGGGGAACTAAGATCCTGGGTGCCATGTGGCATGGCCACAAAAAAAAAAAAAAAAAAAAAATAGAAGTTTTAGTCATTTTCATTATTGTTTCTAAATTCTTTAGAGACAATAAAAAAAAGATGTGAGTTAATATTTCAGTATTTACTACCGTAAAATCTAGCTACATAATAACTATGCTTGAAGAATTTGCCATCTTAAAGTGTGGTAGGCACAAAGGTCATTTTCAGTTTTTCCTGAGAACTGGGAAGATCAACTAAACTGTATTCAATATCATTTTAAAATTAAAATTATTTGGTAGCCTAGTATAAGGACTTTAAAAAAAAACGTGATATAATTTATAGCTTTTTTCCAAATGACTTTTAATTAAAACTCTTGAGCAAATTGTTTGATAATGTATATTAACTGCAGTGTATTGCAGACATATTATTACCTTATGGCTATATTTTTTCATATCATCCAAATAGGTTGAAAGATTCTGTTTATTTAAGGCAGTGATTCTCAAACTTTTGATCTCTGGACCCCTTTACACTCTTAAAAATTATTGAGGACTTCAAAGAGATTTTGTTTTTGTGAGGTTTTATTTCAAATATCTTATTGATGTTTATCGTAGTAGAGGTTAAAATTGAGAATTTTTTTTTCAGTCCATAACACCTCTTTATAAAGTTTTGAGACTTTAACAATACCTTACACAGACCACATGTTAAATACATGTTGAATGATTGATTCAAATAAGATACTGCTATTTAAAACATTTTGCACAAAGCCTGGCCCTGAGTAAAAACTCAAAACATGATAGAAGCAGTAATAGCAATGGTAGTGATTTAGTACTTATGATAATTGTAGTGCAATATTAATATTAATATTGATTTATACTGGATTGCTAGATCATTCATCGAGTGCTGAGAGTTAACAAGAACAATTTTCCAAACAGTCAGGTACTCACACTGTAGATATGATCTATGCTTCCCCAGTTCAGCTCTTCACCCATCTTTTTCTGTGTATAGATTTATCAAAGTAAGCTTTATGCTGCATTCCTCTTCTAGTTTCCTCTTTTTATTTCTTTTTTTTAACATCTTTATTGGAGTATAATTGCTTTACAATGGTGTGTTAGTTAATGCTTTATAACAAAGTGAATCAGCTATACATACACATATATCCCTGTATCTCCTCCCTCTTGCGTCTCCCTACCACCCTCCCTATCCCACCCCTCTAGGTGGTCAGAAAGCACCGAGCTGATCTCCCTGTGCTATGGGCTGCTTCCCACTAGTTATCTGTTTTACCTTTGTTAGTATATATAAGTCCATGCCACTCTCTTACTTCGTCCCAGCTTACCCTTCCCACTCGCCGTGTCCTCAAGTCCATTCTCAATGTCTGTGTCTTTATTCCTGTCCTGCCCCTAGGTTCTTCAGAACTTTTTTTTTTTTTTTCAGATTCCATATATATGTGTTAGCATACGGTATTTATTTTTCTCTTTCTGACTTAACTTCACTCTGTATGACAGTCTCTA
>NC_041229.1:67997389-68043033 GCF_002837175.3 Physeter macrocephalus
GTCGTATGGTAGTTCTATTTTTAGTTTTTTAAGGAACCTCCATACTGTTCTCCATAGTGGCTGTATCAATTTACATTCCCACCAACAGTGCAAAGGGGTTCCCTTTTCTCCACACCCTCTCCAGTATTTATTGATAGTAGATTTTTTGATAATGACCATTCTGACTGGTGTGAGATGATACCTCATTGTAGTTTTCATCTGCATTTCTCTAATGATTAGTGATGTTAAGCATCCTTTCATGTGTTTGTTGGCAATCTGTGTATCTTCTTTGGAAAAATGTCTGTTTAGGTCTTCTGCCCATTTTTGGATTGGGTTGTTTGTTTTTTTGATATTGAATTGCATGAGCTGCTTGTAAATTTTGGAGATTAATCCTTTGTCAGTTGCTTCATTTGCAAATATTTTCTCCAATTCTGAGGGTTGTCTTTTCGTCTTCTGTATGGTTTCCTTTGCTGTGCAAAGCTTTTAAGTTTCATTAGGTCCCATTTAAAATTGAGAAATTTTTAAAGTAAAAGAATATACATACAAGCACACATTCCATGAGCCATCGAAAGTGATGATGTCATTACACATGTAGCTTTGGAAAATTCCTCTCTATACTTGTGAGAGAATGAAAGTGAAAAATGCAAATAATGTTTTACTTTTATTATGAAAATAGTTTTGACTTTGTGATCTCCCTAAGTAGGAGTCTCAGGGACTACTAGGATCTTCCACACTTTGAGAACTGGTGCTGTTAAGAGTGTACAGTGTTGCTTAGACCATGTGGGTACAGCCTACTGGCACATTCTAATGGATGTACTGAATAGGGGCAAATGTTCGTGTTAAGGAGAGAATTGACTTTTGCAGACATCCAAAATTAATTTGAACCTAAGCTTGGCAGCAAAGATTCAGAGAATAAAATTGGAGTCAGAAACAAAAGTGATTAGAAAGCTGTGAGCTCAGTTTTGCAAGGGCTCTGACTCTATAAGCATATCCCTCCAAAGAAATGTCAGATAGCATTATTATTTTTTTTTTTGGAAGAGAATGATGCTCATTTGTCTATCTAAATTCTTATAGTCCTGTTGGAAAAAACAAATAATTAGCAAATCCTTACATAGCAACTAACCAGACTTTTTACTTTGAATGAACTTCATATACCTTTGTGATAGTTCTTTGGATTAGAACTAATTGTCATGTCACAGTAGCTTTTCTTTGACATCATGCAGCAGATACTTAACATGTTGCTTTTATTTTTATTTAACTGTAGGATGTAAAATCCTTTCTCCAAAATTTAGAAGTTATCCCCAAACTTCTTAACTATTCAGATAGTGTACGTTAGTCTCTCTTCTTTTTCCTCTTTCTGATTTTTTGCCAAATCCTTTTGGAATTCTTTGCTTCCCTGAAAACCTGTGAGAAGGGAGTCATCAAGGGGGCTATAAGACCACAAGGCCTATTTTACGTAATAATGCCTGCAGGTGTGTTTTGCTGCCATCTCTGCCCTTTGTTTACTCATCTTGGCATTTTATCATGAACCACTTGTAATTGGTATATTGTAATTCCCTTCCCAACACCCTCCCTCCCCCTAGTGAGAGGTTATTTATTCTTATTCATTTTTTTATTTTTCAGAAAACATTTATTGTGCCTACTCAGTGCTGGGCACTTGACTTGATATAAGGGTTCAGAATTCAGGAATAAATAAGAGTCCCTGCCTTAATGGAGCCTACAGTCTAGAGAGTTTTTAAGAGGGAGGAGGGAAGGAATAGAGAGTGTAGAGGTGTTAAGAGAGATTGGTTAGGAGCAATTATTGAAGCTGATGTCTTGGTTGGAATTGAGGACCTAAGTAAAATGTAAAAGCGTTGGGCATCTTCTCTGGGGTCTCCAGGGTAATGCTTCTAAAATTTTTCCTCACCAGTTAAGTCTAATTTGTAAAGAAAATGATTATCTTCTACTGAAAGCCTGAAATTTCATTGAACTTTTATAGTTTAATCTAAACATATGGCCATTATGCCTTGTCCCCAAGTATTTGTCTAAATAAATATTTGACTAAAATACTCTATAAAATTTTGTCATTTTATCTTATGCTTTTAATTCCCGCCAGCACATCCCACCACTTAACTCCTAGAGCCATTCATTCCCACTTATGTATAGCATTTCTGGTGAATCAATAAAATGAGTTCTTTTTATATCAAGTAGCAGTGAATATGTACACTTAAAGTTGTTAAGAAACTTTTAGGTAGAGCCTTCTATGATTTTGAAACAGGAATTAAAGAGCATAGGCATAGAGCATATACTATAGTGGGACATTGTCTTATAGCAGAATTTCTCAACTTCATCACTATTCACATTTTGGGCCAGATAATTCTTTGTTATGGGGAGCTGTCCTATGCACTGTAGGGTGGTCAGCATAACTGGCCTCTACCCACTAAATGCTAGCAGCTCCCTCTTTTCACCATCCCCGTTTTGACAAAGAAAAATGTCTTCAGACATCACCAAATGTTCCCTGGGGGCTAAAATTGCCCCAACTTGAGAACCACTGATTTACAGGAATGTCTCTGGGAAGGTAAACCTCATTGCTGGCAAGGAGTGAAAATAGTTGACCATGAAATAAATTCTGGAAAGGGAATAAAATACATTAAAGAGGGCATTAGTGGACTTAGTAAAGTAGGAACTAATTGGGGTACCAGTGGGTTAAAAACTTTGGAAGAGATGGTATTGAATAAAGAGATGGTAGCTAAAGAAGGGAAGAGCATCACATTTGAGATGTAACTTGTGAAGCAGCGTGATCATGTATTGGTGGTAGTGGTGGAGATATCTGATATGAAGGGGAATTAAAGGTCATTGGCAATCTGGGAGAATGAAAAAGTCTGAATTCTGTGTGTTAAAAGTGCTTTTCTGGTCATTCCTCAGGCTCCTTTTTCTCTGCTAGCCCCTTAAATATTCTTCAGAATTCTGTCCTAGGCCTTGATCTCTTCTTACTAGGTCCAGTTAGGTAATTACTCAGCACCTTCTGTTTAGTGTGAGGTGAAAGGTTGTATTTTAAATTAGATTTGGAAAAAGCTTCATATAGTCTGGACCTTGTGTGCTCATCACTGCTGCTACCTGGGTGATATTCTCCCAGGGCTACCTGTGTGGTTAATAAAATCTATATCAGTAGTCTGGCTCTTTCTTCCCTGAACTCAGGACTCACAGAGCCAGTTATCTCTACTAGACCAGTCTTCTGGGGTGTTCTCATTGACAGTTTACACTCAACATTCACAAAACTGAACTCATATCTCCATAGCTGTACTTCTTTCTCTTCCAGTGTTTTCCACCTAATGAATTTATTCACTTAACAAATGTTTATCATGTCACTGTCTTGCCAGGCACTCTGTTATCTAGGGCCTTTGTTCTGAGCAAAATAGACCTAGTCCCTGTCCACGTGGAGTTTATATTCCTTATCCCTCATCCAGTCATTGGCCAAGTCTTACTGAGTTTTTTAAATTTCCCAAACATTAATGCTCTGTTACTTCTAGGTGGTTATACATGCTACTTTCTCTACCTGAAACACTATTCTTCTACTTTATAATCTCAGGTCCTTCCCAACTAGCAGGGCTAGATGTTGCTCCTGTACAGTCTCATAACACTTATATTATCCCTATTTTATTACTTATAACATTATATTTTAACTGTTTACTTGTCTAATTTTTCCTAGTACTCTAAATAGCTTGAGGCAAAGGTCATAATTCTTGTTTTCTCAGTGTCTAGAAGGTACTTAGTTCATCTGAAATGCTTAGTAAATATTTTATTAATTAATATAAGAAAACAATAATATTGAAGTCACTAGCTAGCAGTGGTGGAGGGGAAGACCGTTACTTACTAAGTCAACTGGGAAGGTGAAAGCGAGTACCATATATGTTTTATAGACTTTTTTCCCCAGATTTCGGAATCTCTGCTTAAACTACAAATACGGACTTTCAATGGAGTGGAGAGTCAGGGTGTATTAGAACAGTGATCTGGAGGTGACATCAGTGTTCCTCTAATAAAATCTGGGATAAAAAATTAAATTTGACTCACAATTGAATGTACCTTTATACTGTAACCATTTTCGGATCTGATTCTCTAGTTAAATTTATTCCTCTGAGTATACTTAGGGAATATTGAATTTTCTATTTTCAAGTTAGAATCCTATATGTATATCTCAAGATTTTCCAGCTTCATATTCACATTTGCTTACCAACTTTTTTTTCCTTTAACATACTTACTTTGTTTTTCCCTTTAAAATTTTTCTAAGATTTTAGGTAGAGTATGATTAATGGTATTTTAATCTACTAAAAGAGACTAAAACCAAAATAAAATGAAGTGATAAATTAAAGTTTGGATTTTAGAAATCTGAATGATCATTTTATTTATTTATTTATTTTAATGTAATTTATTTTTGTCTGAGTTGGGTCTTCGTTGCTGCATGCAGGCTTTCTCTAGTTGTGGAGAGCGGGGGCTACTCTTCATTGCGGCGCACGGGCTTCTCATTGCAGCGGCTTCTCTTGTTGCGGAGCACAGGCTCTAGGTGTGCAGTCTTCAGTAGTTGTGGCACACAGGCTCAGTAGTTGTGGCTCGCGGGCTCTAGAGTTCAGGCTCAGGGGTTGTGATGCACAGGCTTAGTTGCTTCACGGCATGTGGGATCTTACCGGACCAGGGACCGAACCCGTGTGCCCTGCATTGCCAGGCGGATTCTTAACCACTGCGCCACCAGGAAGTCCCTGAATGATCATTTTAAACATTGTTCTGATGTCTGTACTGCTTATGTCTATTCTGAGAGATAATATAATCTAATCAACAAAGGCATGGACAGTTAAAATTTAACTCTGCAAGCTACCAGCCCTGTGTCCTTTGGCAAGTTACTTAACCTCTCTGTGTCTCAGATTCCTCATCTATAAAATGGGGATAATAATGTGGACCCCATAGAGTGTTTTTCATGCAGAATGATAGCAATTTAAGCAACCTTAGGATTCACGTAGTTGAAATTTAAAAAAAAGTGATCCTTGGGGGAGGAGAAGGTGGTGATGATGGGTTTTAGAAAGCTGAAAATTACTGCCCTAAAATGTTTTTCCCCTTTGATAGCTCTTTGACAGATTGAGAGATGAAAATCCAGATTTTAGGGAGAAAATTATAGCAGTCAACAGTGAACTCACCCAACCTAAACTGGCTCTTAGTGAAGAAGATAAAGAGATCATCATAGAGTCTACCAATATTATATTCCACTGTGCAGCTACAGTAAGGTTTAATGAAAATTTGAGGTAAGTAAAGGTATTTATATGATATTTGAACTGCAGCATAGTTAAAAGATCTAATTTGAATTCTACTTTTTAGTCAAGTCATTTGAAAGTGTTTTGAAAATGTTTACTGTCTGTTAAGTGTAGCATTCCGTGTCCTACAGAGTATTAAAAGAATTTTCTTTCTCTTCTTAACAGTTTAAAAACATCGGCTAGCTAGTATATGTTTATTAGAAGAAGTTGCCATGAATTTATATATGGGGCAGGGAGCAAGCAAGAAATGGGAAGTGTGGCGTAGAAGAAAGAGAAGTTTACCTTGGGTAGGAGTATTAGTCTTAACAACTAATAGTGTTTATTTCCTCTGCCCTCCATTCTTTCAGAAGTGTATACCCCAGCAGCTTTGTCTACTTCACACATATTCATCTGAAAATTTTAAAAAGTTAGGCTCAGGTTTTGCAGAGTAAGATGAAACGGCTTATACATTGAAGTCATACCTTGTTTTTGTTTTAAAACTTTGGTATCAGTGTTAAGGGCAAGGTACATTGGATATAGGTTTACTTTAAAAACGGTTTGGACTTCCTTCAAGATGCCCTATTTCAAGAAAAAAATAACATTTTAAATGGTCACTATGTTTTTAAAAAATCTAACAAATACACATTTCAAATAATGGTGCTTAATTCAGAGCATTTTTTGACGTTATATACAGTTTTATAATGTTAATCTAATTGTATGGTCTTATATCAATTAAAATGGTGCACACTTCTTTAGGTTTCATAATTGCTTGAAGGCCTTCTTAAAATGTTTTTAAGTTCAATTCTGATTGTAAAGGGTTTTGAGATTATCCCCCATATTGTCTATGTATAGAAGTATAAACCTTAATCGACATTGTATAACATGACAGTTCAGTGCCAAAGCATTACAGTGAGTTTTGCCTATATTGCAGGTAAGGACACTATAATAGTCCCTTAGATTCCTCTAACAATGCTTTATAGTTTCAGGGTGTTTTCTCGCTCATTATTTCATTCCATGCTTAATGTTACCCAATGTAATATAATGGTCAAATCCATTTTATACTTGAGGAAGCTGAGGCAGCACTGTATAATGGAGAGGGCGTGAGCTTTGGAATTACATACCTTAGTTCTAATCTTGACTTTATCCTTTATTATCTGGTGGTAGTAATTTATTTACATTTTAGTTCTTTTTATGCAGCAATTATGTGTTCAGGATTCAAAAGTGACAAAAGAATCTTATTAGAACTATAGTATAATCTCATTTTCATAAAATATATGTGTACATAGTTGTGTATTTATATACATATCTTTTAATATTGGCCAGTTATTATATTTGGATAGTGTGATTACAGGTACGTTTTTAATATGAAATAGTCCGTCTAACTGGTATTCTTCCCTGTAGTTCTAGCTTTCATTTTTTTCATAACCAAAAGAAAGAGTTCACATAGCCTTATGAAACTGTTTTCAAGGAAAAAGGTATATAGATACTTGATAATTATGGTATAGTCCTCAAAGGGAAAATCGGATGCTTTTAAAGGGGAAATTGTTTTGCAAACAGGCAACATTCATTAGGGTGAAACTCATCCAAGTAACCTTACGAGGAGGACCAAAGTGTAATACTTTTGGGGAATGTTCTCTCTTCTTTCTCTTCCCCTCAGGGTAAACAAGGTTACCATTAACAAAAGGGAAATCTTTTTATTATTATTCTTTCTTCTTTCACTAGAGATACCATAGTGGAAGGAGGTAGACAGGTGAACAAGAAAATTTATTGTTCTTCTCTTCCTTGTCAGGGCATGCATATTTACTGACCTAATCCTAGTCATTAATTGAAATTATTGTTTTCTATGGAGCAATTTTAATGGATATTGATGTCTAAGTGGTGATACTACAACATTCTAAAATACTGTAGGTTGACATATAATAACTACTTACAAAACAATTATTCTTTATAACCACTTTTTAAGTTAGCCCACAAATAAAAAATGGTTCAGAGCCTTTACTGCCAGGACAAGAAAATCCAGATTTTACTCCCAACATTATACTCTGTATTTTGGGAGAAATCAAAATAAATTGTACACAGATCCTATTTGCAAAGTCCATATTGTCTATTAGAGGAAATGGAATATATTTAAATAACCATAAAATAGGATAGAAAATGTGGAGTTACTGAAGAGCATACATTAAAGTCCTGTGAGAGTTGAGAGGTGGCAGAGCTCATTTATTTTCAGATATGGTGGTCTATAAATCTTGGAGTAGGAAAAAATGGATATCAAGATTAGGAATTATAAAGAAATACTGACAAAAGATGAGGAGAGAGTGATATTGAGGATAATAAAGGGAGTTACTTAAATAGTTGACCATAGGTATGGTATCTCTTAGTAAGGAAAGTGAAGGTAGAACAGGGCCATTGGACTTGAGAGTAAAGAAGTATCAGGAGACTAAAGACCATGATGAGGACAGAAAACAGGCTTAAGGGCAGAAATGGGAGGACAGATAGTGTGGTGTGGGGAAAATTCATAGTATGAGGTTTTAGAGCTAGAGCAATTTTGGGTGAGAGGGCCCAGGGTATGAATATGAGAGTACGTGTTCAGAAAGGAGTGGAAGTAAAGACAGATGATTTAGAAAAGATCAAGAAACTGTTGAGCCTAAGGGCATGGATTCTCAAACTTTAAAATATATTATGAATCTTAAGGATTACTGGAAAATGTGTTAAAAATGCAGTCTTGGACTGTATTTGCCAAATTCAGACCCTCTAGTTTTGAGATAATACCCAGGAGTCCTCATTTTTAATAAGAGCCTAGGGTGTGATTTAAATTACAAATTACTGGGTCCCCTACCCTGATTGATTAATTATCCCCTTAATAGACATCTGTTTCTATATCTTCATTAAGTTAAAAAAAAATCAGCAGCAATATAGTGATGAGATCTCATGTAGGTAGTGTTTTCTCAGAGGTGGGGAAGGGAGTGATGAGGGAGAGATCAGAATGGCCTGGGGAACTTATATAAGATGTGATTTAAGACACACTAAAAAGTGTCTGAACTTGAGGTCCAGCAATCTGCATTTTTAATAAGCTCACAGGTATCTGTCAAGCAAAGCATGATCTCTGGTTTAAGGTCTTAGAAGTGTTATCAGCATAGATTTTGAACAACCCAATATGTCAATAGAAGACAGGTGAATAAGAAAATTTATTGGCAGTTCAAGTTGAGTTTTTTCCTTTATTAAAGTGGTTTCTATGTCTACATTAGTGATGGACCATAATTACAAAGATTTGTTCATTTTTGCTTTCCCCCCAAAAAGCCAGTGTTATATAAGATGCGTTTATGAATCCCTATAACCAAAACATAGTGAGAACTTTATTTTTATTTGGTACTACTAAATGCTTTCAGATCTAACATGTCAGGGTCTCAGCCTAAAGTTCAAGGTGTACAAATTGGATGGTAGTAAAACAGAGTGAGGATACTAGCCTGGCAGAGATACTAAGAGTTATTTACATGGGCACAAAATGCCTTCAGGTTTGCACTGTCAGGTGCAGATGGATGGGAAGCGGTGAGTAGGCAAAGCTCAGGAGTGCTTCCTCTCTCAAGTTATTCCTTATTTTCGGTGACCCAGAAATTCTGTCACCATCCTCAGGAACCTGTAACAAAATATCCTTTGTGTTCTGTTCCCAAAACATCACTCTCCCTACCACTATTGTTTTGCAAATGCAAAAGAAAATAGCACATTGCCTTATAGTCTAGTGGACAGTATCCTCTCTGTGAAATGTCTTTTTTGCTGGATATCTATTTGAACAGATTTTCCTCCCTCAGTTGAGATAAGGAAGGAAAAAGATAACACTCATGTTTTTAAGACCCCAACCCAATTCGTCCATTTAAAAAATTTTTTTTTCCTTTTAGTATGTTTTCATAGGTTCTCAGATAATATTAAATTAAAAGAAAAAATAAGTCCCAAGAGTTTTTCCTCTCATGAATTATTTCTTATTCCTAGTGACCCAGAACTTGTTGTTCTGTCCTCAGAAACCTGTAACAGGATATTCTCTGTATACCTTTTCCAAAACAGTACCCTCCCCATTCCCACTGTTTTGTAAATGTGATACGCATCAAAGAACTACTTTACAGTCAAGTAGAGCAGATTCTATCTGTGACATATCCTGGCCTTTTAAAAGAACAGTTGGATTTTTTTCTTCTTAAATACTGAAAATGTAAGAATTTCAGAAAGTACTCAAAACTTTTTATTTTTTAAAAAAATTTTCTTGTGGTCTCTCTTTGAAAATATGGTGTTTTCCATAAAACATAAACATAGAATTTGTAATTTTACATATTGAAACAATTTCCATATTTCTAACTTTTTCATAGTTATAATTTTCATGATGTGATGATATTTCATGTTACTGTACTGTAATTGATGTCATGTTCACTTAGTATAGCAAATATAGGGAATTTTTCTGAGGGTGTGGAGAAAAGGGAACTCTCCTACACTGTTGGTGGGAATGTAAATTGGTGCAGCCAATTTCTATGGAGAACAGTATGCAGGTTCCTCAAAAACTAAAAATAGAGTTGCCATATGGTCCAACAATCCTACTCCTGGGCACATATATCTGGACAAAACTGTAATTCAAAAAGATATATGCAACCCTGTGTTCATAGCAGCACTATTTACAATAGCCAAGACATGGAAACAACCTAAATGTCCATCAGCAGATGAATGGATAGAGAAGATGTGGTGGTGTGTGTGTGTGTGCACACACACACACACACACACAGAGAGAGAGAAATATTACTCAACCATGAAAAAGAATGAAATAACGCCATTTGCAACTACATGGATGGACCTAGAGATGATCATATTACATGAAGTAAGTCAGAAAGAGAAAGACAAATACCATATGATATCACTTATATGCAGAATCTAAAATATGACACAAATGAACTTATCTACAAAACAAACTGACTCACAGACATAGAGAACAGACTTGTGGTTGCCAAGGGGTAGGGGCGGGGGTGGGTTGGATTGGGAGTTAGGGACTAGAAGATGCAAATTATTATAGATAGAATGGATAAACAACAAGGTCCTAATGTATACACTGGGAACTATAATATCCTGTAATAAACCATAATGGAAAAGAATATGAAGAAGAATATATATGTATAACTGAATCACTTCGCCGTACAGTAGAAATTAACACAACATTGTGAATCAACTATACTAAATAAAATAATTTTTTTTTTTTTAGCACAACATGGTTTTGGTTTAACAGCAGCTTAAAAATGAACAAAAAGGAAACCTCTCATGCAGACACATCAGGTGGCATAAAACAATCGGCAATTTAATACGGTGGGAGCACCGTTAGCCATTCTCTTGCTCCCCACACGCGGGCCTGACTATGCCAAAGAATATGAAGAAGAATATATATGTATAACTGAATCACTTTGCTGCACACCAGAAGCTAACACAACGTTGTAAATCAAGTATACTTCAATTAAAAAACAAAAGCAAAAACACAACCAGGAAACAAATTTAGGGAATCTTAATTTCTTTCTGTTTGAAAAATTATGGTTAGAACAAGTTTTTCCTCTCAGTTAATTTCAGTGGGTTAACTAGATTAATAACTCTGTCATATCTGTAATTCCTGGTACTTTGTCCTAGTCTCTTTCGGATCAGTTGTATCAGTTTATAGTGTCGCCAACAGTGTATTACTTTGCCAGTTTTTTCACAGTATTACTGGTTTTGGGTATTTCAACTTTTTTTTCCCTCAAGTAAGTTATAAACAAAAGTATAATAGAAAGCAAAAACTATCCACCCCTAAAGTAATATTTATTGAATGCCTGTTTTGGGACTATGTTAAGAATAATGCTGAATACTTGCAAGCTGTTTTGTTTAATTTAACTTTTTACAAATCTTAGTAGTTAGTCTCCATTACGTATTCTCCTTTACAGATGAAGAAATTGAGGCCTGAGTGCTTGAATGACTTTACAAGGTCACCTAATCCTAGCTGATAGGCAGGCTGAACCAGGGTTTGAACCCAGGTCTTATTCCAGAGTCTTGTTTTTAATCCTGTTTCACTTCATAATCTATATATTTAAAAAATATTATTCACACAGATTTTCCATGTTTTTATAGTTGTCAGTTATTTTAATGGCTGTATTCTTTCGTTGTGATAAGATACCTACTTTATTATACCATTTCATAGTGAATATTTGGGCTCTCTAGGCTTTTGCTATTACTAGATGATGCTTCATCGATTATTTTTCTGCATATATACTTTTGCATTTGTGAAATTATTTACCTCAAATAAATTTCAAGAAGGGAATATATAGATCATCTTGGGGTCTTGCATTTGCCTCTTGTAACAAATGTATTATAACACCCCTTTGAATTTTGTAAGGTACTCTTAAAAAGGTGTTTGGGTTAATTGCTACAAAGAGGGAAGTAAACATACTTTTACTTGATGATTATATGTTAATATAATTTAATGTTTTTGAGTTTTCTTTGACTGTTTTACCCTTATTGATGACTCTACCATAGCATTTTAAAATTACTTAATGATTCTTACTTCTCCTGGTGGTATAGCCATTCATAAAACAGTATGCTTTCAAAAATCAAGAGGCAGAAGAAGTCTAAAATGACTTCAAAAATGTATGCATAAAAGCCAAAGACTGAAATTATCTGTGTCTATTTCTGGGTAATTTAAAAATTTTAATTTGTGCTTTTATTTTTACAATCCTAATATGAAGTTTATTTTATAATCAGAAGAATTTTAAACACAACTGGTAGAATAGCTGTACTTCATGTTGAGATAACACACAAAATCTGAGCTAAGGGATCAGTTGTAAAGAAACAAAAACCTCTTTATCCCTTTCTGTCTCTGATGCTTTAAAATGGAAATAAGATTTTTTTAACAGGTGAGAAAATGACACAGCTTCCCAATTTTTTATTGTCACTTTTTCTTTTACAGAGATGCTGTTCAGTTAAATGTGATTGCTACACGACAGCTTATTCTGCTTGCACAACAGATGAAGAATCTGGAAGTGTTCATGCATGTATCAACGGCATATGCCTACTGCAATCGAAAGCATATTGATGAAGTAGTCTATCCACCCCCTGTGGATCCCAAGAAGCTGATTGATTCTTTAGAGTACGTTTGTTTGAAATTTATATACATTTGCTTTGACCCCAAACTTTGGATCCAAGTTTATCTATTTACATGTATCTCTTGGTCTGTTTCAGTTTCTCTCTTTCTCTCTAAATCTCCACCCACACTTAGGTATACATTTATCTCTTCCTTATTCAACAAATTATTATGTATCTACTATGTTCTTTTTATTGTATAGATTTGTACCTAAATGACTCTCCGTAAAGTCAATGTGTAAAGTCAGTGTAGAGCTTTCACTTTTGACCAGGTGTGATGGTTGGAGGAAAGCCTCTGAACAACTCATCCATGGTATTAGAGTCTTTGTTTTTCCAAGGAATCTATCTTAGCCGCTAAGAAGTGCCTGATATCCATGGAGACTAATGACTGCCTATTCAATAGCAAGGTCTAATTTATTAAAAGATTATCCTTTTATTTTGCCCAATGGAGTACAGTTGACCCTTGAACAACACGGGTTTGAACTATGTGGGTTCACGTATACGCAGTTTTTTTTTCAATAAATAAGTACTCTAGCACTACACAATCTGCAGTTGGTTGACTCTTTTGATGCAGAACCATGATACAGAGGGCTGACTGTAGAGTTATATGTGGATTTTTGACTGCGCAGGGGTCAACCCCCGACCCCAAGTGTCAACTGTATATCTACAGAGGGGCCTTGAATTATTAGGGAATCAGAGGAGTCATGGTCCTTTAATTGATACCCTAGTGTTGTTGTTTATCATCTTTCTGAGGACTAGGATCCTGTCATCAATTATTACTTGAGAAATGTTTGCATTTGATGGATACAAATAGGCATGGCCAAGATTTCATTTGCTTCAGCCTGTACTTTCTCATCGAGTGAAACAAACAAACAGGATCAGAGCAAGAATAAATAAAGGGTCTTTTCTTTTATAGACGATAATTATAGAAAACTCCAGTATCCGTATCTTCACATATTTGTTAATCCTCATATAATATTCCTGTGAGCTTTTTCCTCCTTTATTCTGTTTGCTCTTTGGTCTCTTTTCTTCCAAGGAATCCTATTCACATTCAGCTCTTCAGTTACCATCCCCTGTTTTCTCAGTCAAATTCTCATCTTCCCAAGGGTGCTACAGAATGTTGATAGCGCCTTCTCCAAGTTTTCTTCTAAAATAAACACATAAGTCCATTTCTTTAAGGCTTTCCTGGAAATATGAGGAAGTGGACAGATTTGTAAAAAAAACTAATAAGTATGGGAGCTTACTGAGACATTCTTATGGTAATTCCCTGGTTTCTGTTTTCTAATTCATTTCTTAGATGGTCCCAAATACCTACCTCATTTTCCTCAGGTCAGTAGGCAGAAGTGTTTAATATCTCTGGGAAAAGCTGGGTGTGGAAGTTAATAAATCATTTTACTTTTTCTCTTATTAGCAGTTTGTATATCCAGACATCGAAGTTGCTGAGAAAGAGCCTATAACCTTCTAATTCTATTATTTCCTTTCTTTGCTTACAAAGAAATCTGACCAACTGGCCAACAGATAATTTTAGGATAACTCATAGATTGGCTCTGTAAACTCACTCCAGTGATGAGGCTTACTGACTCTAAAAGTCTTTCCTCGGTTTAGCCAGTTTTGTTTTTTTTAATATAGCAACTCTCTCTTCCATTTTTCAAAGTTCATCTCCACTATGGAATTTTTCCTAAGTTGAGTAGCAACCTCCCTTCAATTTTGTTAGTGTTCTTTTCCTTCTACATGCAAAAAGTACTTCCACATACAGAAGAAAGTTTATCTTGATAGTCTCCATTTTATGCATCCTTATCAGTTAGTATGGGTATCATTTGTGCACTGATAGAATACTTAGTATGTATACAAGTATGCATTGTATTATAGACAGGAAGAAAAACTATCTGAAAACAAGTACATAATGTATTGGAATTAGAAATTTAGACTGGGAAAGACTATAGAGATCACCTAGCGTTATCACCCTCCTCTTACAGATTATCATAGTAGAACTTTTCTTCAGAGGCACTGAGAGAATTGGAGGAATTTTGTGACGTCATAGTAGGTTGCTACTTGAATTTTTATAGCGTGGTTCAATTTATTTTTATCATTTACACCAGTATTTGTTAGTGTTGCTAGTGAGAGCATAACAATTTTTAGTGCTTCACCTTAAATATTTAGATTAGTAGACCTTTTATGTTGATTGTAAATGTATGTTCATTTAAAATGTATATAATTTACATGTTATGCTGTTATGGTGATTATATACAAATCTGTAATTCCTAATCTGAAACCCTTGGGGCCAGATGTATTTTGGAATTTATTTAGACTTTAGAAAGGAAATATAATCTATGTATTGTATAATATGAAATAACTTCAGCTGGATTCGGGGTAGCACCCCTCATCAAACACATATGAAGTATATGAATACTTACAACTAAATGATGTTTTTTTTTTTTAAAAAAAGACCATAAATCAGTTCTGATTCACTTTTGCTACCTACCATATGATTTATGAAAGAACTCTTGATTTTCAGACCTTTGTGGATATAGAAACTGGATATGAGAGATATGGAGTTCTGGTTGATATTTAATGAAAGTAAAGCTAATTTCCATTTTTTTAGTAAAAGTTGTTGTCAAATCACTTGAGTCAGAGCAACAGGTATGTTTGAAATATGCAAAGTGGTTCATTTTATAGTAAAACATCCAAAAATATTTTTGCATGCAATTTCTTTGTTTACCAGGTGGATGGATGATGGCCTAGTAAATGATATCACACCAAAATTGATAGGAGACAGACCTAATACATACATATACACAAAAGCATTGGCAGAATATGTTGTACAACAAGAAGGAGCAAAGCTAAATGTGGCGATTGTAAGGCCATCAATTGTTGGTGCCAGTTGGAAAGAACCTTTTCCAGTAAGTTGTTAGAAATCTTTGTAAATAATTGGAATTGGGAATTTTAAGGCATAATTCTGTACAAAAAGAGTTGGCAGTTTTTTATGAGCAGGTTTTGTTTACTGAACAAAGTGGTTTCCGTTTGTAGAAAGAGGCACTCTTATTGATACTTTTATTTCTAATGTAATACTGTATGTATAGATATGCAGATCAATTTTTTAAATGAATTGAAAATTCATTTTAATTGAAAATTAAATCGAAGGCTATGGTGTTGTCTGGAGTCAAAGGAGACCATGTGTTTTCTTCATGATTGATGAGGGATTGGACTGACACGTCAACATTTGTTGGCTTTTAAAATTATTTGCAGATTAGTTTCCCTTGCAGAGGTGAGGGAAATAGAGATGAGAATATTCAGATCTTATTTTATTTCATTTGCTTTTTAGTACCAAAAAGAGGCAGGCCTTCCAAGAGGTTGACTCCTCCCTGTATAGATTACAAGCTAAGGAAGATAAGAGATTTCTGTGATCTGCTGTAGAAAAGCAAGGCATTATGGTATTTGTGAATCCCTGAAATAAGAGAAAACATAAGAGATAAACTGATTTAGGAAAAACTTAGGTCTCTTTAATGGTAGTAAATGGTAGTATCTCTTCTGTTACTTTGGCATTATTCTGTTTTCTTCTGTTTTATTCAGTAATTTTGAGGAGGATTTACCATTTCCCTCAATCTCAGGCTACTGCCTTAGTAAATAGCACAAAATCAAACTTAAACAGTCATCATTTATCTAAAATATTTGACAGATATAAACTCCTTTTTAAAAAATTCTCTTTGCAGAGAGTTAATGGAAGAGTAGGTAGCCCTTTGAAAACGATTTTACTTAGTCATTTGCAATCTCAGAGGAAGACTGCTTCTATTTAAGATGGGGAGAAATATTCTGGCCTGAATCTAGTCTGTTTTTTAGTTTTTAGAAGAAAACTACCAAGTATATATGTGGAGTTATAGATTTCAAATGATAAATCTCTAGTTTCATAATATTTCTAAGCTCCCTCCCTTTTTTTAATTTTTGGTATTAGGGATGGATTGATAACTTTAATGGACCAAGTGGTCTCTTTATTGCGGTAAGTAAGCCTTTTGTTTTATTGACTATTCTGTACTTTTTTTCTGTGTATCTGTATATTGTGTATATGTGCTTTGGCTTATATATCTTAAGGTGTTGTTTTTAATTTCAACAAAGGCAGGGAAAGGAATTCTTCGAACAATGCGTGCCTCCAACAATGCCCTTGCAGATCTTGTTCCTGTAGATGTAGTTGTCAACATGAGTCTTGCGGCAGCCTGGTATTCCGGAGTTAATAGGTATATGAGTTGACAATGTTGCTTGTTAAATATATAGTAACTGAGATGGGAAAACTAATGTTAAATAATCCCTCATAACTGGTATTTATCAGTTTTATTAACCCATACCAATATTATATAGCATTATCACTTTCAACTGCAAGAGTTGGTTTAAATAGGCGATGAAGTGGTTCCATCAGCAATTATTAAGAATTAACATAAATTCTTGTGTACTACCCACAGGATGGACAAGGTCATTAGAAATTAAAAAAAAACAACAACACAAAACATGATTTTATTTTTTAATCCAAACTAGAACTTGGTATAAACTTGACATATATAAAGAGCTAAAATTCGCAGAGAATGGCTTACATATTATCAAACATGCACACTAGAGTGCTTTAATCAACTCATGGGCCTCCTTTTAAAGGGGAGTAGTAGCATTTACAGGTAACACCTAAGCCTAAACACCTAAGCTTCTCAATAACTTTTTTTCTAAATAATAAACTGCCCTTATTTTTGAAGTCAGTATTTTATATCTTAAAAAGGAGGGATATGATTATATGAATATATTGTTTCTGGTGAAAGGGAACTCAATTCATAATTTTTTCAGCTAGAGCCTCTGAAAATGGGAGGGAGATAGGAAGAGCTGAGGTTGATTTTTGTTCTTTTTCCGCGCATGAAAAACAGACACTCCTGCTAATACAAAGAAGAAAATATGAAGTCTATATTATTTTTTATAAATAATTTTTTGGTAGGATAGGGAAAAAGGGTAGTGTAAATAGTCGTTCAGACACACAATCCTTTAAAGATAATATTTTAAATAGTCACTGTAGAAAAGGTACCCATCATCCTCATTTCTTCCTACTTAAGTATCATGTAAGATTTAGATTGGTTAAGTTTAGCCTCTTTTTATGTTTCATTGTTTTGATCTTTGTCTTTGCAGACCAAGAAACATCATGGTGTATAATTGTACAACAGGCAGCACTAATCCTTTCCACTGGGGTGAAGTTGGTATGATTTTACTTGTGTTTCTGAATGTTAGAATAAATTTTAAAGAACTTAAAGTGTTCACTGAGTTTTTATGTTAGAATAACCCATGAGGCATTAAAGCCACCAGTTACCAATTTATTCTTATTTTAATTGCTATGTTAGAATATCTACTAGTACTGCCTTTTGGTCCTTAGTAATGTTTCATAAATTTTAAAATATCCTGCTGTATATTCCTTCCTCATCCCACCCTTGTCTGACCCTTACTATTTCTCTGCTGCCATCTGCAGCAATGCATATAGATACTCGTGGTATGGAAATAATGCTTTTTTCCTCCCTCGTGGGTACTCTCAATCCTGATGTTCCCTGTTCACAGGCAGTATCACTTCGAACTACAAGAGTTGGTATATTGTAGGAGATAGCTAGTTGTCCTAAGAGTAATAACTAAAGGAATTAGCAAGTAGAATACATGTTGCCATAATATTTTCTATTACATTTATTAATCTGTTTAAATTCACAGATTCACAGCAGGTAGTGTGTATGCTATGTTACTTGTTTTAGAATAGGAATAGTATAACTTAAAGGCCTACTTAAATTGAATCATTTTTAAGTTGTTTATGTTTTCAAATTTAAAGTAAAATGTATTTATAGTGTTGATTTAGTACTAGGTCTTATTTTACCTCTAATTGAACAATTTTTGTTACCCTTGAGGAGTGATTTGATTTTAAAGTAAATCTTTGTCTTTCATCCTAGGGTTTTTTATGGCATTTTTATTTCAGTTGAAAGATTGACTTAGAGCATATAAGAAAAAAAAATCTAGGGTGCTTTTAATTTTATGATAATTATTTGTATTCTTTTGAGAATTTTAAAACACTTTAATGAGTTAGGTTTTTTGTAGTCTTTCATTGTGTTCTGAAGTTTAGCAAAAATCAGGTTGAGCTTTATTTTAGTGAATATTCCAGTATACATTTCCATTGAAGCATTAACATACATGATAATAGATTTGATTATTTTGATATTTCATAACCTAAATAAATTACAACAGAAGTTAATCTGGGGTTGTTTTAAGCTTGTTGATATATGTTAATTTGAGCAACTTAATTATTCACAAGCAGAGGATGATGATTTCCCTTTTCTTTTTTAAGTAAGTACAGTAATAAGAATCTGGAAAGAGGAACAGAAAGAAAGAAGCTATCGTGAGAGGTGAAATATAGAAAGTGACATTGTAAACTGATATAGGTAAAACATTAAAAGGATTTGTAAGAGTGAATTTTAGCAGAAATTCATTCATCTAATTAAAATTCATAAATAGTGGCAGTTCTAAAACCATTTGAGTTCAGCAGTCTAATACCCATATTCTCTTAGCTACTATAGAAAATAGAAAAGTTTGTTTTTTAAATGAGCAAACTCTTACATCTTTGGTAAAATATTTTGCTTTGTAAAAACATGTGTTTTTGTTTTTTTTTTTTTTTCAAAACTTCATTACATGGTTATTATCAAAGCTGTTACACAACTTTTCTTCCTCAGAATACCATGTAATTTCCACTTTCAAGAGGAATCCTCTCGAACAGGCCTTCAGACGGCCCAATGTAAATCTAACCTCCAATCACCTTTTATATCATTACTGGATTGCTGTAAGCCATAAGGCCCCAGCATTCCTGTATGATATCTACCTCAGGATGACTGGAAGAAGCCCAAGGTAATGGTGACTAGCTCTGTCTTATCTGTTCCTCTGACTGTTAAGCAACCCATGCTTACGCTAAAATGCATATTAACTCTGTATTTGTTTATGCTTATGATAAGGCTTAATGGCCTTTCGTGAATGAGAAGACTCTTGAATTTAAGAATTTGTCAGAAAAGCAAAGGTAGTGTTATAATTCACTCTGTTCTAAAGTTTGGATGATAAATTATTGTCATGTGCTGAATTCTAGGTCTAACTTCAGGTATTTTTTCTGAATAACAAATAACATTCAAAATGCTTTGACGCTTATTTTTCCTACAGGATATTATCTTAATCATTCCTTCAAGATGAATCCTTTAAACCAAGTATTCAGGCGCCCCAATATTAAGTTGTATTCCAACAACTTAATGCTTCATTATTGGAAGGGTGTCAGACATACAGTACCTGCATTATTGCTCGATCTTGCACTCAGGTTGACAGGTCAGAAACCGTGGTAAGAAGAATAGCAGTAAATACACTATGTATTGGTAAGGTGGTGGAAGCTTGCTGGAGAGACAAAAAGTCGCTAGCATGAGCTTTACCTTTAGAATTACTAACCTGATTAATCACAATCACAGTCAGGATGCTAGGACATTTCTTAGAAATTAAGGATATTTGGGAGACTAACTGTGGATCTCATCTTATTGGGCCATTGATCCTCCAGAATCCCATAATATAGGAAATGTCCAGCGTCAAGGTTGTCATTGTTATTATAAGCTGAAATTGAGCCCTTCTCTCCCCGTTAAAAACTTGGAGGTGAGTTTTATAGGGGATTAAGGGTTAAATGTTTTGCTTTAAGTGGATTGTGCAGTTTTTTATGAAAAAACCTAGGATGCTTCTAGAAAATTAACTGCTTGAGCTATCTCAGCTTCCTATTCAGCTTATAATATGGTAATTACTGTTTCTGACTAATTTTTCAGGTTGAGAATTTAAAACAAAAGTTAACAAATGGAAAACTGTCTATTATAGTTGTTATGGCCTTTCTTTCTTTTCTTTTTTATTGAAACCCCACAAACTTAAATAAAGTAATCCTACTGTCTTTACCACAATTATAGTGAAATGTACTATAAAAATATTTATTTTTTTAACTACATTGGCATTATAGTGGAGCCTTTGATTAAAGAGTTCAGGATTTGAGTATTTATGTATAAAGAAGATGCTGATTCCAGAACTTCCATCAACTGCTCAAAAAAATAAAAGTGAGGTATCTTCCAGTTATAGTGTATCAGGATCTGAGTTACATGTAGGGAATTTTCTGTGGATTCAGTTGTCCATTATGTTTCTAACCCTGTATGTTAAATATTGAAATACAAGAAAGGTGTTGAATTGAACAACTTTAGAATAGGTAAAGAAATACTCAGTGGAAAGAAGATCCAAAATACATTAAAACTATCTTCAGGTTTTCCTAGAATGATCTGCAAAGTGCAGTATTTGTCATTGGCAACATTCTTTCGTGGCTAAAAAGCAGATGTAAATTTATGAGTGATGGCAGTGATGCTGTCTTGATATTAATAAAGTTGTTGCAAATTAGAGCAGAACAATCAAAACTAGGTCAAAAAAGTAAAATAAGTTAAATATATCACAGTGCCTTACACAGAAAATGGGGCTTAGTAAACTTAAAAACTGAATGAAGAGCCAAAGTTTATTAAATAATTTATAGTAGATGTTGCTACATAACAAATCATTTCAAACTTAGTGGCTTAAAACAGCAGTAGTCATTTTATTTCTTTCAGGATCTGGAATTCAGGAAGGAATCCACTGGGAAACTTTTGTCTTAGAGGTCTTTCATGTGATTGTGGTCAGATGGAGCTGAAATGGGGGCGTGCAGTGGAACAGCTGGTATCACTGTCTCTTCATATTGTGTCAGGATCTCTTCATAGAGTGTCTTTGCAGACCAGTGGTAGCCTTAGGGGAACTGGACTACTTACATGGCAACTAAAGGCTTCAAGGAAAAGTGCTTCAGCAGGCAAGGTGGAAGCTATGTGCATTTTCTGACCTACCTAAGCAAATCATGCAGCACTACTTCCACCTCATTCTTTTAGTCACAAACGAGTCACAGATCCTCCAAGATTGAAGAAGAAGGGATATAGAGAATAGTCAAGATCATCTTGTAAATGAACGGGTGAGATGAAAGGTATTGTTGCAGCCATCTTTGGAAAGTGCAGTCTGCTATAGTCAGGCCTCTGGTGCAAACAATTCATATTCCTCCCAAATGGAAAATACTCTTGCCTTTTCCCCCCAAAACCTCTCTGACGTCAGCTTGAAGCCAGTGTGGTCAGCGAAATCTGGTAAATTGTGGATGAAGCTCTTTAGAAGTTTTTTTTTCAGGTGTAGTTCCTCAAGTATTAATCTGAAAACCTGTGAACTAAAGTGACAGGTTACCTGCTGCCCATCCACCCAACATATAATAGTGAGACAAGCATAGGAAATACTTTAGACAGTCTTGTTCGAAAGAGAGAAAAAGAGAGGCACGCAGCAATCACTGGTCCATAACAGTTCTGCGTTCCAGCGGGGTCCCGTTTGATGGTTTCTTAGTTAGGGCTCATTCCCACTCCCTGCTTGTTTTCTGTGGCTTTTGGCTCTCCCCTCTGAGTCATCCTTCTTTTCCCATAAAAAAATGGCCTGTGTTTGCAGCTGAATAGCCTTCGTACCCTACTTCCTGCCTGTAAAAAGTTGGGAATCTTCAGGGCAGGGATTGGCAAACTTTCTGTAAAGGGCCATATAGTAAATATTTTAGCCTTTGTGAGCCATATGGATTCTGTTGTAACTACTTAACTCTGCTGTTAAATGTAGTTTCCACCTTGTAACTACTCAATTCTGCAGCCTTAGGCAATATGTAAATGAATAAGCATGACTGTGTTCCAGTCAGACTTTATTTACAAAAACAGGTGGATTTGGCCTCTAAGCTCTGGTTTGCTGGCCCTTGATCCAGAGGCCTCTTTTCATCTGGTACTGTCTCTGTCCTTTTAAGTGTAAACTCATAGGATTCCTTTTAAAACTGTGTGGGTTTCCCATGTATCTATTTTAAAACAATCCACTCCATTAGACCAAAGCCCACATATCTTTTTGAGACATACCCTTCTCTATCTTGGGTTCCTTATGAGGTTGCTGTGGGATAGCACCCTTGGATCTTAGATCCTTAGACTCTTACATCCTGCCTCTTAAACAATAGAGTGTATGTAAGACATGTCTTTAACATCTAGAGTGAAACTTTTGTTTGTCTGAAAGGTTCTATGAAGTATATACTACCTTAAATCTTTCTGCGGTCCTAACAAAGAATCTTATATTTACATTCTGGATTTGATCTATCCCCAGAAGATGTTTCTTAAAGAATTCCTGGCTGGAATTTTACATTCCTTCCAAATTGCATCCAAACAGATAGTTCATTTTTTAAGATCATCTTTGTCCTCTTTGAGGAAATCTTAGCTAGATCATCGAGTTTATTAGATACATTTTCTATTTTCCATGTGAACACAGGTGACAGGTTTGTTCTTTTAACTTCCAACATTATTTTCCTCACTTACCTTGAAACTCTCACCAACAGTTTCCTTAGAGCCCTTTTATTTTTTCCACTAACATTCTTGGTCCTTCCAGGTTTTGCCAGTGGTTTCAAGGGCCTTCTAGTTTCTGTCTGCCCCCTAATCCTAAAGTCAGTACTGCATGTTTTAGATTTTTATTATAGCAGTCCCTCACTCCCAGTACTGATATCTGTTCCCATTATTTGTGCTGCATAACAAATCTTTCAGTTCCCATTATTTGTGCTGCATAGCAAATCTTTCAAATTTAGTATCTTTCTTTTTTAAAAAAATTGAGATCTAATTGACATCAAACTTAGTATCTTAAAACAGTAATCATTTCATTTATTGCTCATGATTTCTGTGGGTCAGAAATTCTAGAAGCCTTTGATGGAGTGGTTTTTTTCTCAGGATCTTTCAAGTGGTTGCAGTCATAGGGGCTGGAGCAGGTACACTGTAGGAGTGGTAAAGGAGAGAAAAGGTACAGAGCAGCTGGGTGGCCAGGCATCTTTCTCTCTTCATATAGTCTCAGAGCCTCTCATTGTGGTCTCTACACATGGACTAATTTGGGCTTCCTCACAGCCTGGCAGCCTCAGGGGGAGTTGGACAGCATACATGACCTCTGAAGGCTTCAAGGGTGAGTATTCCAGTGAGCAAGGCAGAAAGCTACATCACTTTTTCTTACCTCCCCACGGAAGTCACACAGTGTCACTTCCACCTCATTCTTTGTGTATAAGTTACCTTCACCTCTTAATGGGGTGATAATTAAGGTGATATTATAGGTGAACATGTAAGATGAGAGATAATATTTGCAGCCACCTTTGGAACTTAAAATTTGCTACAAATAGGAAACATCAAATAAAGAATCTTCTTACCTGAGGTTTGTCCTGTACAAGGCTTCCTAAGTATCAAAGCAGGAATGCTTTGGGAGCCTATACTGTAAAAGCAACAAGAGACATAAAGGTTTTTTATTTAGGCAATATTATAAATATTAAATATAAATATATTAAATTTATATGTAATGTAAATTACATATTTACAAATATAAATATGTAATTTATATTATTTGTTCAGATATTTACTGAGCAAGATACTGGCCTCTATACCTTATATTGGGGCCTTAATATAATGCCTACTTCTGCATTAAACTAATGTCAGTCATGTCATTCGTGGTGTCCAGTTTACTATTTACATTATTCTGAGTACCAGCTAGGTAAAAATCTGACTTACTGTATATCTTGACATAATTTTAAAAGTATATGCATCATATGGATTCCTGGTTAATAGTCACTGGGGACTAGGATGCATGATATTATCACATGTAGAAGCAGTATAAATTATTTACTCTAGCTCTTGAAATGTAGTAGATATTTCATCACTCTTAAAATGGTATTTTAAAAAAGTGTTTCCATTTTTTTTTTGATTTTTTAGCTTAACTTTCTGCAGCTTAACTTCTCTGAATCTGATATTTTTTATCTTTGTGATTCTCAGTGAAGGACAATTTTGCCTCCCTCAAAGGACATTGGACAATTTTTGGAGATGTTTTTAGTTATCACAACTGGGGGATGGGTGCTACTAGCATCTAGTGGGTAGAGACCAGGAATGCTGCCGAGCATCTTACAGTGCACAGGACAGCCCCCTACCACAAATAATTATCTGCCCTAAAATGTCTATAGTGCTGAGGTTGAGAAACCCTGGACTAGATGACCATTAAGATCTTGCCCTCCTCTAAAAGATTGTGATTATTTTTTACAGGTTGCTGTAATAAAGAATAAATAATCAGAACATACATGGCAGTGTAGTCCCAGGCATCTGCTCTTACAGGATGTTTAACCAAAGATTGATGGTGCAAAGTTTTAAGTTTCTTTTTATCCCCCATAGTATTCAATCCAGAGTTTTATTACTTGATAAGTATTCTGTGAACTTCACACATATACGACCTTACAAATTTCCTTCTCCCCCTCCAATTTTTTATTGTAATTATGGCTGAATCGGTGATTGGTTTTAGGGTAATTCTGTCACTTGAATGAATCTGAAAATAAGACTAGGTGAGAATTGTCAGTGAAAAAGGAGTTAGGAAGAAAAACTTTTTAGTAAGATGTATGTTGGAAAATCACATTAACCAAATATGTGTATATGTGTGATTCAAGTGTACTATACTGGCTGTGACAGTGGGTATTAATTACAAATCTGTTAAATCTTTTTGTTGTTTTTCAGAAAAAAATTGCCTAATCTCTTTTCTAAAAGCAGCATGTCTTGTTTTTTTTCCCTTCAAGTGCTTTCTATCTATTTGAACTATTCCTGTCCAAATTTAGCCTTTGATGCTCAGTAATTCTTTTTGTGTTTAATGGAGGTTTTATTTTGGAATGGCTTCCGTGCATGAACTACAGTTTTTCTTTACATAGTCCATGTTGCCTCATTTTCTTTCAGTATTCTGGATTTAGGGTTTCTTTCTAAATGTATTGAATATGTCATCAGAATTATTTAGCTAATATTACTGTTTTGATTTCCCCCCCATTTCTAATGTTCTAATTTTCTCTTATTTCCCCCGTTTCTGAAGCCCCTAATTTTGGGACTTCTAAACTGCATATAATGCTAATCCTTATTGTGGGACTATAAATAGAATTCTTTTTAAGTATTACTTCACACGTAATTTTTCTGTTCACTAGAGGTTAGGAATTTTTGGTGTGTGTTTTGTTTCAAAAAGTTCTTTCTTCCGTTTCTCTACTTATCATAGGTAATTATTATTGTATAGATGTTGCTTTTCTGGTTAGTGTTACGATATCAATGACTTATAGTGAGCCATGATATATAAAATGACAAATTTAAAGATTAAAGCCCTTCACTCTTCTAAAAAGAAATTTTAAAAGTATCGAACTCCCTTATTTCCATAAGGATGGATATTGGGGACTTGGGAAGGTGAGTGAATATCTTGAATATCTATTTCAGAAAGCTGTCAACATGAGTCATTGATTTCATGGCACGTCCAGACAATCACGGTACCTGTTAGTGTTCAAGAGAAAGTTATTTAAAATATATAGAGTTGACTAAATGGCAAATGAATATTTCTGTATACTTTGCTTCCATGATTCTGAAGAGTTGAGATTATAATGGAACAGTATGTTATAAATTCACAGATAATCTTAGGAAAATGCAGCTGAACTAAAATGTGGCTTAAGAAACAAAAAGGAAAGGAATACTAATTGAATCCATTTATTTGCTTAGTATTGTATGTAGAAAATTTGATCTTGAAATATTGCATTTCCTTTGAAAATTAATTTCATATATCAGCAGAACTCTCTTTAGGCAGTATTAAATTCATTTACTGCTGCTTAAACTTACTGCTGCTGTATTAAATTCATTTTGGATTTATAAAATGTTCTTCTAAGATGCAGAAATATTCTTATTTCCTGGTGGTTTGGTACACTTATTGAATTACGTTAATGGAATTTTTTGTTAATGTCTCAAAATGGAAACTGGTACCCTGGGTGGTGATGAGATTTTTCCCTATCTATGCAAATTATGAATCTCAATTTTTCTTATAATACAGGATGATGAAGACAATAACTCGTCTTCACAAAGCTATGGTGTTTCTTGAATATTTCACAAGTAATTCTTGGGTTTGGAATACTGACAATGTCAATATGTTAATGAATCAACTAAACCCGGAAGATAAAAAGGCAAGTATTTTCTGTTTTATATTAGAAAACAAGTAGCATACTAATTAGAGTATGCTAATTAGCAACCTGAGAAATAATTGAGTATTTTCCCCAACCATTATACAATAAGAAAGTTGATCTATTTATAGTCTCCCATTAAAGCTTCAGTCATAATTGGTGGTGATAAAGTTGCTTTATCCTAGAATTTATAATGTAAGTGTGAGAGTAGCAGAGGTATTTTCAAAGCATTATTGACATGTTGATTCTCTTTTTCTCTTTAATGTCAGATTCAAAGAGAATTTTGACTTCTTTATGCATTTCCCCCCCAAACACTGTTTTCTTTAAGTTTTAAGGAAAACCTTCTCTCAGAAATTGCTTTTGTATACTCTTTTACTTTTTGCCATTCCACATTTTGCTCTCTGTTAGTTTGAAACTTAAACTCTGTATTTGAACATGCATACTTAACAAAGTCTAAATTGAGCAATTTCTATAGCCTCTTCCTTAATGATATTTAGGACCATAAAATGTTTTAGCTCTGATTACCATCCTCATTAACTTATATGGTTGTATGTTACTTTAGTTCTCTACTTAAACCTCATAATTAGAAATGATTATTTTGTTCAGTTTTACTTAGATTTAACTATATATTTACTAGTGTCTTTGCTATCAGATCTTCTCTTTAGGGTCATTTTTTTTCTGCTTGAAATATATCCAGAATACAAGAATATGTTTGAGTAGTAGGTATGTTGGTAGTGAATTCTCAGTTTGTGATTATGTCACATGATTTCAGCACATTAAAGACAACTTTCTTTTTATATTTGTCTTATTTTCTTGGTGTTGAAAAGCCAGTCTAATTTGCAGCTGCTTTACAGTATCCTTTCTTAATTTAGCAAAGTCTAATATAATATTGATACTTCTACCTTTTCTTGGATAATGCAAAGGGTAACACCTATCTGCTATGTTGTTATGTTTTTTAATTCTATATTTATGTTATGTGCCTCACAATCATTCCTATTGTAGTCTAGTCAATTAGTATTCATATAGATTTACTGGCATAATTGTCCTTTTACTGCTCTTATTTCTTCCTCCATCCTCCATCCTCCTCTAATGATTCCAGACTTCAATCTGGAATCATTTTCATTCTGCCTAAGGAGTACCCATTAGTATACTTCTTCTAGTGTGTGTCTTCTATTGATGTCAGCTTGTATCAGTTTTTATTCTTCTGTGAATATTTTTATTTTTCAAAGATACTTATACTGGTATAGAATTCTATGTTAGCAGCTTTCTTTGAGCACTTGGAAGACATCTTCTCATAGTCTTTCGTCTTCCATTGCTTCTTTTCAGAAGTCAGTTGGTCAGACTAATGTTTCTTTGGAGGTAATCCACAGTGCCTTCTCTGGTTTTTAAAAAAATTTTTTCTTTGACTTTCAGCAGTTTTACTCTGATATGCCTAGATATATGTGTGTATATGTGGTATATGTGTGTTTTGAATCTTTGGCTTGGTGTCTCACCATTTTTGGAAAATTTCCAGCCATTGTCTTTTCAGATACTGCGTCTGTTCTATTCTTTTTCACTCTTCCTGTGGGAATCCAGTTGCACATATGTGTGACCTTCTCATAATATCTCATATCTTAAGTCAAGTCTCCATTTCAGTGCACTGGTACTTTAATGATTTATTTATGGTAGCTTTTTTATTTTTGGTCTAGAACTTGCTATTTTCAGAAATGATGGTAAATTAAATTGTGAATAATTTATTACACCAAAAAAATTACCTGATTTTGTGTGGAGGAGCAAATTCATCTCTCAATTTCAGTGCACTGGTACTTTAATGATTTATTTATGGTAGCTTTTTTATTTTTGGTCTAGAACTTGCTATTTTCAGAAATGATGGTAAATTAAATTGTGAATAATTTATTACACCAAAAAAATTACCTGATTTTGTGTGGAGGAGCACTGAGCAGTGTATAGCCCTCTTATTTTGTCATGAAATAGCATTTTTGTAAGGCTTTCTTTTCCAGATTTATCTACCCTTTTCATCAAGTGGCCTACTTACAGTTATCTAAACTCCTAAGCCAGCTTTCATAACATATTCTATCTCTTGATGTCAATACTGTTTCTCTAGAAAAATTAATCTGTGTGGTATGCAGGATGTTTAAAAAGAAGAGATAGTGTAGACAAGGAAACTGGAAACAGGTGTATTGATACATGTATAAAAGGAATACTTAGGTCTATTTGGACAATGGGATTTTGTCGGTTTATTTATTTATTTATTTATTTTTAATGATTCAGGCTTCTTTCGTCTTCATGTACTCCTCTTTAAAAGCTGACATGAGTTTTCAGATTATCTTCTCAAATGTTTCTTTGTTTAATGGATGATATGAAATAGGAATAAGAACTTTTTTGTGAATAGCAGTAACATTTAAAAAATTAATACAGTAAATGTTTTGTAATCATGTCATGTGGAATTAGCCTTTAGAAAAAGTGTGAATTTTTGACTGGTTGTGAAAAAAATTATCCAAGAATAACCAATAATTTTTTTGTTTATGTAGACTTTTAATATCGATGTACGACAGTTACATTGGGCAGAATATATAGAGAACTACTGTATGGGAACTAAGAAATATGTATTGAATGAAGAAATGTCTGGCCTCCCTGCAGCTAGAAAACATCTGAACAAGTACGTTTTTATATAGGTTTGATTTCATCTTGTCTTCCTTATGAAATATTACAACTTTTTCTAAGCTGATAAATTGAGATACTGCTAATAATATATTGTATCAATATTTAAGAAAAGTGGTTGCCTTTGGGCTGTAACTATGGTAGTATTAATTTAGCCTATGATTGTTGAACCTTACTATTTTCATCAGCTTATACTGTCCATTAGTAATAAAGTCAGGTGGAATTTAGTTTTAAATATCACTTTTATCTTCCCTTATTGCTATATTAGGAGAAAATAAAAATATATTTTAAGCTGGAGGTAATGTAAAGTTTCTTTTACCCAATTATATACATCTTTAGAAGAGGAAAAGAGGTATAATAATACATTATTCACTATAGAACTTTTTTCCTTGTTTATAAAATAGTTGCAATTATTCCCTTAGTCTCTTATAAAAGTAATACATACTAATTGTTAAAAAAAACCTCAGAAAATAGAAAAGGAAAAATTACTATTAATCCATTATTCCGAGATGCAGTTAGTTTTAATAGTAATCTCTTTTATTCATAGTAATTTTTTAATACAAGTTTTGTAACAGTTTTTAAAAGTTTCACATTATTATTCTTGTGCTTTCAACTCTTTGAGAATTTATAGGGCAGCTAGTTGTATAGATGAGGAAACTGAGACTTAGGAAAGTTGTGTTTGACAAGGTCATATTGTATTAAGTGGCAGGGCAAACTAGAATACTGATCTTTGACTCCTAATTCAAAGCTCTTTTGTCTACACCCATTGTTCATGTGTTGTGTGGTTAACCCTTGAACAACATGGGTTTGAACTGCATGGGTCCATTTATTGATACATGTAGATTTTTTTTCTATAAATACATACTATATTACTGCACAATGTGAAGTTGGTTGAATTCACTGATGTAGAAACACGGGTAAGAAGGGCTGACTGTGAAGTTATACTTGGATTGTTGGAGGTTTGATGCCCTAACCCCCACATTGTTCAAGGATCAACTGTAGTCCTATATCTTTCACTGCCTGTTGAAGTTAATGGAATTTATATAACCGTATTGCATATCTAAAGGATTTATATTCCTTTCTAACACCATTAAAAAACATCAAAAATGTTTTGAAACATGAGCAAGATAATGTGCATGTTGCTCTTTGAGAATAGGAGGGTCTTCCTATTTAGAGCAAGTGCCATGTTTCATTCATGAATGAGGACTTGTCCAGTTGGCTTTTGATCCTGTGACTGAAGGAGTAAATTCACTTGTCTGACAACTTGTAAGCAGCTAAAGATGTCCAAAAAATGTTTATTTTGTCTGTAGGATGATGTATATGATGAATCTATGTTTTAAGATTAGATAGGAAGCTCCGAAGTGCAAGAAATATGTCTATTTTACCTACTAATGTACGTGCTGACTAGCACAGTATAGGGCATACAGAAGGATGCTAAATAATACTTGTTAAATAAATAAATTTGCATCCCAAATGTACTGTTACAAAAAAACTTTGCTTTATTCATTGTTAATAGAGGTAATGCATTGTTTGATGGACTCTTGTCCAGAATGTGCACAGTCAGGTTTGTTTGATGTTTGCTAACTTTCTAATTTAAGGACTTCTAGTTAGTTTTTTTTTTTTAATAGATTTATTTATTTACTTTTGGCTGTGTTGGTTCTTAGTTGCTGCAAGCGGGCTTTCTCTAGTTGTGGAGAGCGGGGGCTACTCTTCATTGCGATGCGCAGGCTTCTCATTGCAGTGGCTTCTCTTGCTGCGGAGCACTGGCTCTAGGCACATGGGCTTCAGTAGTTGTGGCTCACGGGCTGTAGAGCACAGGCTCAGTAGTTGTGGCACATGGGCTTAGTTGCTCTGCGGCATGTGGTATCTTCCCGGACCAGGGCTCGAACCCATGTCCCCTGCATCGGCAGGTGGATTCTTAACCACTGTACCACCAGGGAAGTCCCGTCTAGTTAGTTTTTAAATAAGTTGCAACTTAATATGGATTTGAACTTTGCGTAGATTAAAACTGAGCATGAATTATCTGCTGTCCAACAATATTCTATTCTAGAAAATAGTATCCAGTATATTTCTTGATTTGCTTTTCAGGTTGAGGAACATACGTTACGGTTTCAATACTATCCTCGTGATCCTGATTTGGCGCATTTTTATCGCAAGATCGCAAATGGCAAGAAACATCTGGTACTTTGTGGTTAGTCTGTGTTACAAGTTTCTGTCTTACTTCCGAGCATCCAGCACTATGAGATACTGAAGACAAGAATTTAGCATTAGAACATCTATGCATATGGTGGTCTAAATGCACAAAATGTAAAATGTACTTAAGTCATTTCATCTTTTGTCAAGACATTAAACCATCTTAAATCAGAGTGTGGAGTAAATTATGGTACATTTTCTGTAACATTTTAACGTATGCTCATAAAAACCTAGTGAATACACTGTGGTATGCCAGCTCAAATCTGTAATAGCCACCAAAACCATGACTTAACATTTTGATCCCTGGGGAAAAGGGGTTGGGTGAGGGTAGGAGTGGGGAAATAGGAACACTGACCAGTATAACTGTGCAATTCTGGAACATATTAATTAAAATATGCCTTAACATACAGTGATTTTCTAATTATAATATTTAGTGCAGTGGAAAGCATTTATTTGGACAGGAATACTAGCTAAGTGGTAGATATTTGATTCTTCAGTGTTTGATTTTTTTCATCAGTTCAAGTGGGTTTTAGTTTTGTTAAAATTACAGCCAAACTATTTTCACCTCATCCTGTAAGTTATTGAGTGGTCTCAGATATGAGAGACACGTTCTCATTTTTCTTTCTCTGATTAGAGGTCTGATGCATATCATTTTTCTATAAGCAGTCAGTTGCTTTCATAATCAGAAGGCTATATATTATTATAGAGGCCCTACTGGATCTAAATGAGTTTGAGAATCCATGTCAACGTATGCTTTTGTGTTTTTAGAAGGAAAATGAAAATTCAGTAAGACCGTTAGTATCAAAAAGAATAGGAATACATTTTTCTTGACCACATTATGACCAAATGAAAATCAGTTCTGTGACATTTTGTTCATATTTTGAAGCTGGATGATTACTTGAGACTTTGACAAGCAGGTGTGGGTGCAGGGAGGAATTCACCATACTTGTGCTCTCTGCCCTTTATAAATTTTATTAATAGGACTTTAAAAGGCTTATACTGTCTTTCCAATGAAAACTAAAAGTACATTACTATGGAAGAATGTATTTGCAGGTAGTCATAGCATTAAGCAAATGTTCTCATATGTGTGTAAACATACTAATTTTTGACGTTGAGAGCTGAATTTCTTCCAGAAAAACAAAATAATACATAAATTAATGTGTATAAAATTAAAGAACTTTATTTACATACCACATAAAGTAGCAAACTGTTGAATGAGTTTAAAGATATCATTTATTTTTTTCTGCATGTGGTTTTAGCTTTTAGAAAGGAATTCATTATAGAAACAAGTAATAGCAAGAAAATCGATGTATATTTTAATGATACATTATAATTCCCTTTAAATCTTAATAGTAGGTAACTCTCCTTACTGTTATAACACATTTGCTTTAACATATCAGCATAACATGTTCTAATTTAGCTGATCAAGTTTTACTATATTTAAATCATTAACAGTGTATCTTGAATATGTTTAATGAAGTCAGTTCACAATACAAAAAGTTACATAGAACTTTACATCTTAATTTTCTTCATCAATTTAAATGCAATGTATTAGAAGTTTATTTTGTTATTGTGAAAAAACTAAATGTAAAGGAAACCACCTTCTTCCTTGCAGGTGTATAATCTTGAAAAGGAAAATGCTTCCATGTTGAAGCCAGATTTTCTGTAGTAAACCTTTTAAAACATGATTTTAAAAGAAATATGTATATAAATATAAATACATATGTATTCTTTGCAATGATACTAAAGTCTCTGGTCTAGGACCATACCTTGTGTAAGGTGTGAGAGACCATGGCAATGTCTAAAAATGGAATAAATGATGATGCCTTTGATTTGAAGTGGCCCACAAAGTTAACTATAGATGCTCTATACATTGAGTACTCCATCTCTCCAAATACATTTCCATAATGTTTTGAAAACATGCTAACATTTGTATGATTTTTACACATCTGCTGAATATACTTAGAATCAGATGAATTGTCTTTATGTCTTGCAAAAGAATCAGGTACAACTTCGGCAGGTGTGTGAAGTACATGGAAGGTGTATGTGTCTGAACTCTGTCATTGTTCTTGTAATCTAACTTAAAGAAATGATAACTGAGAGGGTGCCGAGGCCACTGCATTAATTTTGTGTGTTTAGAATTCTTTTGTCAAAAGAAAGCTAATGAATAAATTAATATGTCATTCTGGAACTTAAAGTTCTAAAATTAGTATAAAAAGTATATAGGTTGTTAATCCTCACCAACTTGACTTTAAGCTTAACTCAAACAAAGATTTTGGAAATCATTTGTATTTATGTCATTTGCTAGACATGGTTTTTAGTTCTTTCTGATTGTGTTTTACACACAAACTCAAATTTTAACAGGATAGCCTGTTAAATAAATCTAATATTTCATTTAACTCATTTGATAAAGCTGTTTTTTAAACATTGGGTTTTTTTCCCCTATTCACCCTTCATTCTTATAATTCTGACATATGTATTTGTCAGTCGTGAAGTCATTATAACTATATTTAAACTTGACTTGGCAACATTAATATGTTCAAAAACTCAACACAGAGAAGCATGGCAATACATTCTTTGACTTAAGGATGGTATAAAATAAATATTTTCTGAATCTGTGTAATAAAGCTTGGAAGCAGGGAGGAAAAATCTTCTCTCCCTTTTTTGTGCTTGTCTGTAGGAACTGTTTCAGGGTTTTTTGCTTTTGTTTTAAATGTAAATCGATAGTCTTTTATAAGAAATAAATAGAAGCATTATTGGGTGCCTTTGTTTGTAAACCAAAAAGTAATAAATGAATCCCTATATTTCCATTATAGTATTTATTGTATTTTTACAATAGTTGTCTTGAAAATTACTCATGAGGTAATGTGGTTAGGATTACAGGAAACAGTTCTCATTTATACTTCTTACCTTTTTAAAGGTGTACTCATTACTTTTTATATCCTAATTTTATTGAATTCTAAGTCTCTTACACAGCATTTTAGGGGAAGCATATAGGCAGGATGAATACTTTTTGTTAAAGTATTATTTTTATTTATTAGCTGGAATGAGGTGGTTTTTCTAAAAACAGTGCCAGGGTGTCATTAGGCCCCAGCTCCTCTCCTCCACATTGAATGATATTATATTAATTTATAAATACATTTGTTGTAATTTGTCTATTGAGTAAGTATAAGGAACCATTCATTAGTAACAGAGGGTAACTAAAAAAGGAGAGAGCTGATATCAGGCTGGGGTACAGGTGAATATAAATGTCCTTCCTAGCCAAGCTCTTCTAGGCTGACTCCAAGCTGTGACTTGAAAATATTAGCACTGACTTGCTCTATTTTGAGAAAAACTCCCTAATCTTTTGCATGAGAAACTAGAGAAAGGAAGGTATACTGCAAAACTTGATATAGAAATGAGTTAATTAAATTTACAGTCTCTGTGATAAAAGAAATATGAAATATTTTCTTATTGAATTAGTATTTTTATCTTGAGACATTTTCAAGTCATAGAATGAATGAATGCCTTTTTTTTTATGATGGTACTCTCTTAGCATACATCTCTGCTACCCTTAAGATTCCTAAACAAATCATCTTTGTCATTTGAGCATATTTGTTAAATTATTCCTTTGATTTTTCTTTATTAAAGAAAAATTTGAGTAACATTAAGTTTGACGTGCTCCTTTGCAAGTTGATGGCTATAAAAATACATTTATATAGAAAAATGTAAAGTGATAAATATGAGTTTAATATCTTTATGGTGGGCAAATAAGGCTATAATTGTTGTTTTCTTTCTTTTCTTTCTCCCTTTCTTTCCCTCCCTCCCTCCCTTCCTTCCTTTGTCACAGATCACATACAATACCTATACTTTTATACAAGATGAAGAGAGGCAGGGACTTCCCTGGCAGTCCAGTGGTTAAGACTCTGCACTTCCAATGCAGGGATGCAGGGGGTGTGGGTTCGATCCCTGGTTAGGGAACTAAGATCCCACATGCTGCGTGGTGCAGCCAAGAAATTTTAAAAAAAGATGAAGAGAGGCAGTGGAGATTTTTCTGAATTCATTAAAATATATAAGCATACCTCATTATTCTCTTCAAAATATTTACTGAGATTCTCTCCTAGGTATTTGACTTTGTTTTTTTTATGGGGTTGAATTAGGTGTCCTCCAAAGATGCTTTGGAGGCAGAATTCCTTTATTTTCTGCTGTTATACAGAAAACCTAATTCTCTTTCTTTCTTTCTTTCTGTCTCACATATATCTGTGGAAAGCTTATCTTCAGTTTTTGAGAGCAAAGTGTAACTAGAAAGTGTTAGGTTGAAACACGTAAAAATGCTAATACTTGATGGTCTTTGAACTACAAAGATAATCTCATATGACTCTACCTAGTATTAGAGCTGCTTTTTTTGTTTTATTTTTTAACAAACACACCTGAACCTAAACATACAGACAGATGAATGGATTTTATTTAAAATAGTCATCCCAGGAGAATATATATTTATTTCATCAGTACTTAATTTTTTGACATATAATACCTACTTCTCTGCTTTATGTTACATCTTTCACAGGTTTGTCATTTTCCCGAACTGGGTTGTTGATTTCTGGTTGTTGAGAGGAAAACCAGCTTGCACCTTTTACACTGTAGAAATAACATTAGTGAACACTTGTTGAGCACTCACTATGTGCCAGGCACTACTCTAAGCATTTTACATGTATTAACCCATTTGTGCCTTACAGCAACCCTTTGAGAAGGGCACCTCTGTTACCCATGTTTTATAGATGTGGTAACTAAGGTCTGTAACATTAGTAATTCATCCATGTTACACTGCTAGTGGCAGAGCCAAGGTTTGAACTCAGGTAAGTCTAGCTCAAAAGCCTGCTACACTTGTCCATCACACTATACTGTCTTTCACTATAGGAACACGTGCTTCTGGACCATTTAGAGAGGTTCTCTTATATGCTGTTAGGTTAGGCACTGTGTTTTATATATTGCAATTATCTGTTTGTCTGTATCACTCAACACACTCTAAACTTGTCAGTGGTTCAGATGGAGTATGACACACTACCTACCCTTTAGGGTTGTATGACTTAACATAGGTAAGTAAACATAGTTTTAATATAACATAAAGAAAAGAACAAAATACTAAAAGCACAAAGGAGTGATCTGCTTAGTGTTTCAGGGAAGAGCTCATACAGACATACAACATTTGAATTGTGGTTTTAAGTCTGATTGGAAGAATGGTGGGAAAGGGAAGCATTCCATGTACAGAGAAGGGCATGTGTAAAGGGAAGTGTGGGGAGCCATGAGGAAATATTTTGGTGACAAAGGAGAGGATAACTAAGGGAAGATGAGGCTGGGGAGGCAATTGGGGGCCAACCGAGGGCCTTTATATGCTCAGAATTCACTATGGAATGTGGAATGGCTGTGGTCAAAAACACTCAGAAGATCCTCCTAGCCCAATCACACCAATTCCTATTAAATATGAATAGATTTTGGACTTCAGTGAACTGACCTATTACACTTATTTCCTGAATGAAATCAACTTACGAGAAAAAATTCTACTTAAATAGTGACACTATTTTTGAGAATACAAGCCACACCAGTGTTTGAACAGCTGGTCTCTCTGTTTTTCAGTTTTCTGTGATTCTCAAAGTATGATCCCAGACCAGCAGCATCAGCATTTGCATCACCTGGAAACTCAATAGAAATGCAACTTTCAGATCCCACCCAGACTTACTGAATCAGAAACTGGGTGGGGCCCAGCAGCCTGTTCTGACATGGCCTCCAAGTGATTGTTATGCACCCTGAAGTTGGAAAACTGCTGGTCTGAGTAGTCAGTCTTTGTGAGATACCAGCAAGGTCCAAGTAGAGTACATTCCTAGGACCTGGGACAAGGTCTGGAAAGTCCCACTTGAAACTAAAAATCAATATATGAAACATGACACAAAACACAGTAATACATAGGAAATGGTCTGGCCTCACAGGAATAATGCCAAAATGTTCAAGAAGTTAGCCTTATGTGTTAATTATGGGTGGACTAGCTTTTTGACCCTTATACTTTCATATTTTCTATGTTTTCTGCAATGAGTCTGAGTTTTTTGTAAACTAAGGCAAAAGTTTTTATTTTACAGTAACAATTGAGGGTGTGTGGAATCTGGAAAAATAAGAAAAGCCTTAAAAAAAAAAAAAAAAAAAGTCCATTCATTCTGGGTTTTTAACTCCAGATCTTGAGATGGCATTTTTGTCTCATGGTTATAGAACAACAACTTACTATGCTATGATAGCCTTTGAAATTGTCCAGGTCTTTGTTATGTTTTTGGTAAACTCGGTAAGTATATTCATTTCTGTGCTTACTAGTTTCTTACTCGGTCTTTATCTGGTACTAACCATGTGTGTATGTCCTTTCTGTGCAGCCAAGTTACCACAGTCCTCCAACTAGCTTACTTTCCCATTGTAATTCCCATTATAATGCTCATATTATATATCATTTAATTGTGAGTTTATGGAGAGTCAGCTGTCACAGAGAGTTCTCAGCTCTTCGTAGGTTGAGAAGGTGTTTCTGTCCTTAAAACTGGGTTCTAGAGCCTGTGCCATGGGAACCTCGCATAATTACCAAAGCATGCAGGCAGTTGAAAGTATTGCTAATTTTAGAATGTTTTACTTGAGAAAATCTGAAATGATTAGGGGGTTTGCCTTAAGCTATATGAAAACAGGATCTAACCCCATTAGATTGAAAATACCTGTTTACTTTGTTTCCTTCATACACTTGTGAGCTCTCCCATAGGGCAGGGCCTATTTCTTTAAGGAACCTGGCACATAGAAGTTACTCAATAAATGTCTCACCTTAATTGATAATATGAAGTTTGTCCTTCCTTCTATCAGCCCCAGAATTGTTAAGCTTCCTTTTCCTATATAATACAAAATTTTACATCAAGAATTTGCCAAAAGGAATATAAAAGTTAACACCAATAATTTCATTTTTTTCCTCACCTAGAGATGCTAACAAAAGACAATGCAAATGCTCCAAGTTAGAAACTCCACAACTGACAAACTTTACTAAGTCTTTTATTCGATAAGCATTGATTGGCTCTTTGCTATCCACTAATGTAAAGTCATGCTAAATACAATCTTCTGAATTCTTACTAGATCATAAAGTACTAGTTCTGCTGTCTGTACTACTTCTAGAGTTTTTCTTTATGAAGACACTTATCCAAAGAAATCTAGTTGTCTAGATTGAAGGGCAACTTGATTCCTGGTGTGTGGTGATTCCTAGTGGTGTGTGCTTTAGATTAGAAAATCTCTGGATAAGCTTTATGAATCTGCTTAGCTCAGTGGTGCAAAAGCCACTGGGAGGGTCGACTGTGCATGTAACATCTGGCAGCACAGTAGAATGGCCTGATGGCACATTTTTGACTTGGCTATATCATCTGCCTTCTTCCCCAGTATACCAGAATGATCTTGCAGGCCTAGGCCAATTTTTGAATATTTTCCCTTTGAGGTAATGTTCAGTACACTATGTGAAATGCCCGCCCTGCTCTGACATCACTTCAACCCTCAATTTCCTCATTGTATAATTTCAGTATTGTTCAAACATACCATGTTATGAGCACCCTCCTACTTCTCTAATTGTCAGATGCACTTTACCTGCAAGCATATTGTATCCATATACATCAATACTCTGCTTAACAGACCATAAAATTCTAAGTCATCACAGAGCATAAGGACAAATTCTTCAAGAAATGTCAGTATTGGGATCCTGGAGTATCCCGAGATCCTCCTTGGCACTAGGCACACGTATTAGCATAATCTCAAAAAGACACACAGAACCATCCCCTAGGTTGGGCATCCTAGGAGGAATCCCTTTTGTCTGAAAAGAAACCTTTTTTTCTTAACACAGAAAAAATGCAAGGGGAAAACGTTGACTTTGAGGCATTTTAAAACTCCAGCTTGGGCTTCCCTGGTGGCGCAGTGGTTGCGCGTCCGCCTGCCGATGCAGGGGAAGCGGGTTCGCGCCCCGGTCTGGGAGGATCCCACATGCCGCGGAGCGGCTGGGCCCGTGAGCCATGGCCGCTGAGCCTGCGCGTCCGGAGCCTGTGCTCCGCAACGGGAGAGGCTGCAGCAGAGGGAGGCCCGCATACCACCAAAAAAAAAAAAAAACTCCAGCTCTGGAACTTCTTCACAAAGCCCAGGTAGTGTACTATAACCTAGCCTCATCTGTTTGAGAGTCACTACAGCTTTTTTGCCCACTCTGGTCCCATTGCTACTCTGCCTTTTGTCACATAGTTCTTGACAGTTCTCTCTCTGCTCTTGTCTTCTGTCTTCCACATTTCCCATTTGAAAACTCCCTTTCCAGCTGCAGTGAGTCTTCCAGGATTACTGACATTCTTCTTGCAGGGAATTGGACTAATATTCCTTCTAGGAGGCTTAATTCCTATAAGGTCCGCACACATGACGGGTTTGCTGTTTTAAAAAATAAGCGGAATTCCCTGGCGGCCCAGTGGTCAAGACTCAGTGCTTTCACTACCGTGGCCTGAGTTCGATCCCTGGTCAGGGAAGTAAGATCCCGCAAGCCGCGTGGCACAGCCATGTTAATAATAATAATAATAAAAATAAGCAGTTAAAAGATTAGTGTCGAAAGGGATGCTCACAGATATTCTAATTGTTCTTGTAAATGAATACTCCATGTCTACTTTTCTAACATACTGTTCCATGGTAACTGGAGCACAAGTACATAGTCACTTCTAAAATTAAAAAAAAATACTATTATAACAAAACTTCTGTAAGGACAGAGAAGCAGAATTGTAGAAAAAGCATTAGTTTTGCTGTAAGACTAGGCATGAATCAACTGCCACCTTTCAGCTGTGTGACTATGAATGAGTCATTTAACCTCTCAGACTCAGTTTCCACTTTTGTAAAATACCTGCCCAGGAACGTGGTTGTAAGGATTAAATGATATAATGAATATAAAGTGTGTGTTACATAGTAAGTGTTCAGTAACTATTTCTTCAAAATCACTAAAAATGCCTAAGGAATAAAACTATGGAATAATTATGGAATTAGTTATACTAATGCAATGCAATTTATATTTTCCAATTTTATACTATGATTTCCCCATTTATGATATCACTTTTTTTAAGTTGGTTTTTTTTTTTTTTTTTTTTTTTTTGCGGTACGCGGACCTCTCACCGTTGTGGCCTCTCCCGTTGCGGAGCACAGGCTCCGGACGCGCAGGCTCAGCGGCCATGGCTCACTGGCCCAGCCGCTCCGCGGCATGTTCTCAACCACTGCGCCACCAGGGAAGACCTAAAGTCTTCTTTTTTTAATATAAATTTACTTATTTATTTATTTTTGGCTGCGTCGGGTCTTCATTGCTGTGCACGGGCTTTCTCTAGTTGCGGCGAGTGGGGGCTACTCTTCGTTGTGGTGCATGGGCTTCTTATTGCAGTGGCTTCTCGTTGCGGAGCACAGGCTCTAGGCGTGCGGGCTCAGTAGTTGTGGCTCACGGGCCCAGTTGCTCTGCGGCCTGTGGGATCTTCCCAGACCAGGGCTCGAACCCGTGTCTCCTGCATTGGCAGGCAGATTCTCAACCACTGCGCCACCAGGGAAGCCCTAAAGTCTTCTTTTTTTAATATAAATTTACTTATTTATTTATTTTTGGCTGCGTCGGGTCTTCGTTGCTGTGCACGGGCTTTCTCTAGTTGCGGCGAGTGGGGGCTACTCTTCGTTGTGGTGCACGGGCTTCTCATTGCAGTGGCTTCTCGTTGCGGAGCACAGGCTCTAGGCGTGCGGGCTCAGTAGTTGTGGCTCACGGGCCCAGTTGCTCTGCGGCCTGTGGGATCTTCCCAGACCAGGGCTCGAACCCGTGTCTCCTGCATTGGCAGGCAGATTCCGACCAGGGATCGAACCTGTGTCCCCTGCATTGGCAGGTGGATTCTTAACCACAGTGCCACCAGGGAAGTCCTCATTTTTTTAAAGTCTTTATTGAATTTGTCACAATATTGCCCTTGCTTTTATGTTTTTGGTTTCTTGGCCCCGAGGCACGTGGGATCCTAGTCCCCATCCAGGGATCAAACCTGCACCCCCTGCATTGGAAGGCGAAGTCTCAACCACTGGACCGCCAGGAAGGTCCCTGATACCACATTTTTTAATCATTAAGGAATACAAATTTTGAACATTTTGAATAAAAGTATAAGAAATCAGTTCTCTTTACACCTTGCAGTGTTAATGTTATTATCATTTTAATTGAGCACCCTTCTCCACTGTGGCTTTTCTGCAGTCAACAGGACTTGCCCACTGGATAAAATGAGGATCCTTCAAAATTTCCACATACGGGAACAGAAGTCCCACTTAGTCATTTCACCTGCGGGCAGAAGAATTCTTTAAAGGTAGCCAGTTCCCAAATCATCCATTCCCACAGACTTCTTATTAGGCACACGTTGAGACAACTGGCCCTCTTTATCTGTCCTAATGATCTGTAGTCAACCCAATAGTTTGTCTTCTTGCTGAGGTAGAGAGGTTATAGCACATGACCTGGGCCTCATTTGTGTTCCAAGAATTCTTTGGGGAGTTTCCCTCCTCTTGCTTTTATTTAAAAGAGATAAAACAAACTTGAACTGCAAACTGTCAATTTTTTCTAATTGTTTATATAACTTGGCTGCTGGAGCATTTTGCATTCCATTAGCTCTGTAGTCCTCAATCCTGATCAGTGGCCTGTAATTAGGAAAAGGCTTGAACTATCCAGAAGCAAATTCTGGAAATCATCCCACCCTCACACATACACATTTAAAATCTTTGTTTTTGAACAAGGCTTCTTCCTCAGAATCAAAAATCTTCAGGAAGTTTTCACTTACAACTAGAAATGGCAGGGTACGTGTATTTGTAACCTGTTAATTCACAGATTCTTAGCTCTAGATTTGGTTCTTTGCTTTGCCAGGCATTCTGTACAGCTTTCTCACTCTTTCTCATTTTCAAAGGAGAATGTACAGTGTTTCCACATCAGTTGTCAGGTTCCCCTTTCCCCGCCCCCGGGCTTCAATTATTTTTTTTCCAAGATAAGTCTAGTTACTTTTTACCTTTTTTCCTTGGTTAGAACTTGCTGGTTATTTCATTTAAGTTTCTAATTCTGATGCACAGTCCTCACTTTAGAGGCACCCCCCATCACCCTTTTCCCTCAAGAAGAAAGTTCCTCTGCTGAATGTTCTTCTTTACCCCTGCAGACCCACTCTATTCTCCATGCTGCTCTTTGCCACATCAAGCTGACCTCTGTGGATGACACATTTGGGTTCCCTTGCCTTCTGGCTTCCAGTTGGATTCAGCCCATGAGAGGCACTGGCAGGCGTAGAGGACAAGAGGAGAGAAAGGACAGGGCTGTTTGCTCCTCAGTCATTCCCTCTGACTCTGGTTTGGCAGTGGTTGCATTCCTCTACCAAATGCCATTGCTGCTGCAGGGTGGCCTCCCTCCTACAGCTCCGCATTTCTCAGAGTTCCAATCATCGTCTCCTCCCCTTGTCTGCAGCTCCCCACTGTTAATAGTCCCTGTGCTTCACCATTCCTCGTTGTTGCTTTAACCCTGCTCATACTTTTGTAGTCCCTTCCTTGACCTCTATTACTTTTCTCAGTGTGCCATCTGTTTCCTGTCCGGTTTGGATACAGCTCCTCATCTACATCGTAGCAATGCTGGTACCTTCCACTAACACAGTTCAGGACCCCAAATGTGGTGGAATAAAGCCTACTGATTGGTCCGGAAAAAATGTTCACTGCCTTTCTCACTTTTTCAAGTTGGCTACTACTTCCTTTGTCAGTACCTGACGTGGGCACACCATCATTACATGGGAATCATCCTTGCTCTTCCATATGTATTATATCACTGTGGAACCGATTGCTAATTCGCAGATTTGGTCCACCCACCAACATCTAGAAGGCAAATTCTTTGCCTGAAAACAAACAAACAAAAAAAACCACACTCTTTCTACCTAGTCTGTCTTCCCCATCTGTACATCCCATTCCCTAAAAGGCGTGCACACACGCGCGCACACACACACACATTGTTCTGTTGTTTGTCAGTGGAGTCACGGTTGTAGTACTTCAATAAAGAGCCCTTCATCCGTTCCTTAAGATGAACTCAGCTCTGGAAGAGACTGTTCAAGATTTTCCAAAAATGGAAATTCTCTCTTATATTTTTCTCCCTGTCCCCCAAACTCTCCTCCTTTGTCCTATCAGATGGACCCCATCATCCACCCAGGTAAACTAGAAATGGAAATCATTCTTTGCTCTTCCCTCTCTTTATACTAATTTTTGCATTAGTCACCAGATCTTTGCCATTCTATTCCCTTAACATTGGGGATATGTTAACTTCCTTCCATCTTCATTGCTACTACTGTGTTCCAGAGACCATTTCTCTTATCTGGATCATGATGACATTTTCCTAACTGATTTCCATGCCTCTAGTCTGGTTCCTCTCCAAAGCATGCTCTCTTCAACAACTGAATGATCTAAATCACAATTCTGATATGTTGGTTTCCATACTTAAAACCCCTAAGTGACTTCCCATTTGTACACTGTACCCAGGATAAAGTTTGTACTTCATAACACAGATTTCTAAAGCTCATTACGATCTGAACATTCTCATCTCCTACATTTTTTCCTGTTGCTCATGCCTCAACCACTTGCTCTTCTACCAAAGTTCTAATCTCTGTCTTGTCTTGATCACGACGTGCCTCTACCTGCAAAATTTAGTCAGTTCTCACCCATCTTTCACATTTCAATTTAGGCATCAAGTCTGTATCAAGAATGCTTTCAATGGCAAATATCCAAAACCAGATTGCTACTAATTTTTCTTATATAAGAAATCTGGAGATAGGCAGTTGATAGCATTGATTCATTATTACTGTCATCATAATCATTACTGTTATTATTTATAATAATAAGATTAGTCTTCTATCATTCGTAAGTGATCCAGAGTTCTGATAAAACTCCATTCCATATCTCATTCTTCTGGTCCAAACCAGGGATCATAAACAGACTTTATCTTAGGTATTATTGCCAGTCAGTTGATAACTAATATCTCTTGTAATAGTCTTTATTTTAAAGTCTATTTTCTCTGATATGAGGATTGCTACTCCAGCTCACTTTTGATTTCCATTTGCATGGAATATCTTTTTCCATCCCCTCACTTTCAGTCTGTACGTGTCCCTAGGTCTGAAGTGGGTGTCTTGTAGACAGCATATATACGGGTCTTGTTTTTGTATCCATTCAGCCAGTCTATGTCTTTTGGTTGGAGCACTTATTTTGGGTTTGTTATTGTAGGTCTTTTCCTTCTTTTGTATTTCCTGCCTAGAGAACTTCCTTTAGCATTTGTTGTAAAGCTGGTTTGCTGGTGCTGAATTCTGTTAGCTTTTGCTTGTCGGTAAAAGTTTTAATTTCTCCCTCGAATCTGAATGAGATCCTTGCTGGGTAGAGTAATCTTGATTGTAGGTTTTTCCCTTTCATCAATCTAAATATGTCCTGCCACTCCCTTTTGGCTTGCAGAGTTTCTGCTGAAAGATCAGCTGTTGACCTTATGGGGATTCCCTTGTATGTTATTTGTTGTTTTTCACTTGCTGCTTTTTTTTTTTTTTTTTTTTTTTTTTTGCGGTACACAGGCCTCTCACTCTCGTGGCCTCTCCCGTTGCAGAGGACAGGCTCCAGATGCACAGGCTCAGCGGCCATGGCTCAAGGGCCCAGCCGCTCTGCAGCATGCAGGATCCTCCCAGACCGGGGCACGAACGCGTGTCCCCTGCATCGGCAGGTGGACTCTCAACCACTGCACCACCAGGGAAGCCCCCTTGCTGCTTTTAATATTTTTCCTTTGTATTTAATTTTTGATAGTTTGATTAATATGTGTCTTGGCGTGTTTCTCCTTGGATGTATCCTGTATGGGACTCTCTGCGCTTCCTGGACTTGATTGACTATTTCCTTTTCCGTATTAGGGAAGTTTTCAACTATAATCTCTTCAAATATTTTCTCAGTCCTTTTCTTTTTCTCCTCTTCTTCTGGGACCACTATAAATCGAATGTTGGTGCGTTTAATGTTGTCCCAGTAGTCTCTGAGACCATCCTCAATTCTTTTCATTCTTTTTTCTTTATTCTTCTCTGCAATAGTTATATCCACTATTTTTTCTTCCAGGTCATTTATCCGTTCTTCTGCCTCAGTTATTCTGCTATTGATTCCCTCTAGAGAATTTTTAATTTCATTTATTGTGTCGTTCATCATTGTTTATTTGCTCTTTAGTTCTTCTAGGTCCTTGTTAAACGTTTCTTGTATCTTCTCCATTGTATTTCCAAGATTTTGCATCATCTTTA
>NC_041229.1:68046691-68046907 GCF_002837175.3 Physeter macrocephalus
GTGTTGTTCATCATTGTTTGTTTGCTCTTTAGTTCTTCTAGGTTCTTGTTAAACATTTCTTGTATTTTCTCCATTCTATTTCCAAGATTTTGGATCATCTTTACTATCATTATTCTGAATTCTTTTTCAGGTACACTGCCTATTTCCTCTTCATTTGTTAGGTCTTTGGGTTTTTACCTTGCTCCTTCATCTGCTGTGTGTTTCTCTGTCTTATCA
>NC_041229.1:68047407-68048858 GCF_002837175.3 Physeter macrocephalus
TCTCAGCACTGTGCAACCTTCAGAATCCTCATTTAGCTTATACAGACCCCAGTGGATAATTCCTTCCTGACAGACCTGTGGTATCTTTTTTTTTTTTTTTTTTTTTGCGGTACACGGGCCTCTCACTGTTGTGGCCTCTCCCATTGCGGAGCACAGGCTCCAGATGCGCAGGCTTAATGGCCATGGCTCACGGGCCCAGCCGCTCCGCGGCATGCGGGATCTTCCCGGACCGGGGCACGAACCCGTGTCCCCCGCATCGGCAGGCGGACTCTCAACCACTGCGCCACCAGGGAAGCCCCCTTGCTGCTTTTAATATTTTTCCTTTGTATTTAATTTTTGATAGTTTGATTAATATGTGTCTTGGCGTGTTTCTCCTTGGATGTATCCTGTATGGGACTCTCTGCGCTTCCTGGACTTGATTGACTATTTCCTTTTCCGTATTAGGGAAGTTTTCAACTATAATCTCTTCAAATATTTTCTCAGTCCTTTTCTTTTTCTCCTCTTCTTCTGGGACCACTATAAATCGAATGTTGGTGCGTTTAATGTTGTCCCAGTAGTCTCTGAGACCGTCCGCAATTCTTTTCCTTCTTTTTTCTTTATTCTGCTCTGCAATAGTTATATCCACTATTTTTTCTTCCAGGTCATTTATCCGTTCTTCTGCCTCAGTTATTCTGCTATTGATTCCCTCTAGAGAATTTTTAATTTCATTTATTGTGTCGTTCATCATTGTTTATTTGCTCTTTAGTTCTTCTAGGTCCTTGTTAAACGTTTCTTGTATCTTCTCCATTGTATTTCCAAGATTTTGCATCATCTTTACTATCATTACTCTGAATTCTTTTTCAGGAGGATGCCTATTTCCTCTTCATTTGTTTGGTCTGGTGGGTTTTTACCTTGCTCCTTCATCTGCTGTGTGTTTCTCTGTCTTATCATTTTGCGTAACTTACTGTGTTTGGGGTGTCCTTTTCACAGGCTGCAGGTTCATAGTTCCCGTTGTTTTTGGTGTCTGCCCCCAATGGCTAAGGTTGGTTCAGTGGGTTGGGTAGGCTTCGTGGTGGAGGGGACTAGTGCCTGTGTTCTGGTGGATGAGGCTGCATCGTGTCTTTCTGGTGGGCAGGTCTGTGTCCAGTGGTGTGTTTTGGGGTGTCTGTGACCTTAGTATGATTTTAGGCTGCTTTTCTGCTAGTGGGTGGGGTAGCGTTCCTGTCTTGCTAGTTGTTTGGCATAGGGTGTCCAGCACTGTAGCTTGCTGGTCGTTGGTGGAGCTGGGTCTTGGCGTTGAGATGGATATCTCTGGGAGATTTTCGCTGCTTGATATTACGTGGAGCTGGGAGGTCTGTGGTGGACCAATGTCCTGAACTCGGCTCTGCCACCTCAGAGGCACAGGCCTGACACCTGGCCAGAGCACCAAGACCCTGTCATCCACATGGCTCAGAATAAAAGAGAGAAAAAAA
>NC_041229.1:68054546-68076967 GCF_002837175.3 Physeter macrocephalus
ATATATTTCTAATAGCTGTTTTAAAGTCCTTGGCTGTTAATTCCAGTGTCCTCTCAGAGTCTGTTTCTTTGGACCATTTTGTTTTTGTTGTTGCTACTCCTGGTTATGGGTCACATTTTCTTGCTCCTTTCCAGGTCTAATGATTGTTATTGCTTGCTGAGCCATGTGGATATTACATTATTGAGAGTCTGGATTTGTTTTCTTCCCTCAAAGTGTGTTGTTTTTTTGTTATTTTAGGTAGTTAATGTATCGGCACATCAGTTTGATCCAACTGGGACTTGGTTTTAGGCTTTATTAGGGTGGGACTAGAGTAGCCCTTATTCTAAGGCTAGAGCAAACCTACTTCTAAGATATGGCCCTTCTGAGCTCTCCACTGAATGCCTAGGGTGTCACTTTATTCTGGCTAGTTGCAACACCAATATCTCAGCACTGTGCAACCTTCAGAATCCTCATTTAGCTTATACAGACCCCAATGGATAATTCCTTTCTGACAGACCTGTGGTATCTTTTTTTTTTTTTTTTTTTTTTGCGGTACACGGGCCTCTCACTGTTGTGGCCTCTCCCATTGCGGAGCACAGGCTCCAGATGCGCAGGCTTAACGGCCATGGCTCACGGGCCCAGCTGCTCTGCGGCATGCGGGATCTTCCCGGACCGGGGCACTAACCCGTGTTCCCTGCATTGGCCGGCGGACTCTCAACCACTGTACCACCAGGGAAGCCCCGACCTGTGGTATCTTGCTCTGTGCATCTACAGGTTAGTGTTTGGTCAAAGACCCAAGGGGGTTCATATGCAGATTGCAGCAGCTCCTTCCCTGTGCAGCTGCCTCCTCTCTGATATCCTGACTCTCAATTTCCAGGCATCTCAGCAGCTCCAGACTCTGCTCTCTGTTTCCTGCACCTAGGAAGACCACCCTCAATCCTGGGCTCCCCAAGGCTTTGGAAGTCCCTCCTGAGAGAGAAGCAGGTGATCTTGCTACTGTTTCTGGCCATCTCATTAGGGAGGTGCCTGATATCCAGGAAGAAATCTGCAGCTCTCTTTCTCCACCTAAATCCACCTGGGGCACCCAGCTCTCTGTCCCTGACATACTCCTTGTTAAGTTTGTCTGTACACACAGGGCTTCCAAACCAGAAAACTCTACCAGATGTCAGTGTGGTGAAAAGGGAGGGCTGGAGGGCCTTCAGCTTCTCCATCATCTCCACTAACACCCCAGGGCCACCACTTGGTATTCTTTGGTAGGGAGGATTTTTCTCAAATGTATGAAAAGCTTGAATACAAGAAGTTTAGAAAATATTGATGTTTGTATTTATCTTTAAATTTTTTAAAATGTGGCAGTTTGGGTTTTGGGGAACAGACTCTGGGTTGTGGTTCTGGGATCCAGCTGTTTGTTAATGATTAACACCTGTGAAATTGGTAGAGGTGGAAATCAAGCTGTGTTGGAGGCTGATAGAGCCTCAGTCCTCCAGCAGGGAGCCCAGGAGTCAGCATTGCCTGTCAGATGTCTTGCATCAAGCCAAAATGGCTAAGCCTAGATTAGATACCCCACCTCCCTCAGTCACCAGATAGGGGCTGCCCCGGTGAGGGCATGAGTTTGGACATGGCAACTCTTCAGCTGAGGCAGACCCTGTAGGAGCTGACATCAAAGTCTGTCTGCTGACCATGCTCCATGCAGCTGAGCAGCAAGTCCTACCTCGAAGGGGACTGTGGTGGTAAACCTCCATGTCTACCACACAAAAAAAAGTGCTTGCTATGGAAATGCAACTTTAAGACAAATCCCCTTTGCCAATCTTCCCAACCGGCTTGCTACTCCTAAGCTCCTTCTAAATAGAAATTCTGGAGCCAACTGGACTCATCCTTTGAAATACCAGGAAGTAGTGAGAACTGGACTGTCATGGAGCCTAACTGGGGTAAAGTCATGGCAGGGACTCCAGCACGCATTGATCCATTTATCCAACCATCTGTCCGTCTTTCCACGGGTCCACCCACAAATGTTCCCTGTGCCAGATTCTTAGACATGTGTTGGGAAGGTAATTGTAGCTATGACACCTTCTCTGTCCTCAAGGAACCCCGAGTCAATGGGGGTGAAATCATAGAGAGCACAGCAGCCCTCAGTGTGACCTGGGCAGATGATTGGACCCACAGCAGGAGGGCCTCAGCTAGTCAGTTGTCCCACTGCTTCTGGGCCCAGAAGCCAGTGTCAAGGCAAATGGGAGGCACTGAGAAGTCAGCCCACATGGTAAAGTAGGAGCCATGAGGCCATGACAGGGCTGGGCTGGCAATAGCTGCCATAAAAGGGTCAGGCCTCGGGCTGGGGTGCCTGGGGTGGCACAGGAGAAATAGGCCCTGGGCTCTGTGGCAATCCTGCTGGGCCGGAGCCCTGAGGTGTCTGGGCACAGGGTGCAGCTGAGCTTTGAGGAACTGAAGAAAGTGTAGTGAATCCGGAAATGAGGAGGGAGGAAACAGGCTGGGTGGACGTAGGAGTGGAGTGGGGTGAGGGCCACCAGTAGTGACTGGGACAGGTGGGAGGGGCACAGATTCAGACAGTGCAGACAGAAGGTCAGCTTCCTTCTGGGGTTGAGGGTCCTCTTTCTCAGTGTTCTTTCTCAGACGAGCTTACTTGGTGGTCCCTTACTCTCTCCTTCATGCTCCTGCTGCCTTCTCCCTGACCCAGAGCTGACCTAGGAGGAGGCTGGTCTTCAAAGAGAGAAAGTCACAGTGAATGAGAAACAGGAAGACCAGCCCTGAAATGGGCACCAGCCTCACTTGGCTGACGATGACCCTCTGCTGAGGATTTCAGCCAACAGAGGGCAGGCAGAGGAGGATGCCCTGGGTGTACTTAGGGCTGCAGCCATCGTTTCTCAGGCCTCTGCTGTTTGGGGAGCTTGAAGCAAGCTCAAAACTCTCCTACAGTATTCTTCAACCTGGAAATATTTCCTCTGCCTGCTGCAGAGACACAGCTCCCATATTCAAGACATACCTGCTTACGTCACCTTCTCACCCAGGCAGATCCAGGCAGGCTGTGAGGAAAAAATGGCCTTCGGAAGGTCTGGAGCCCTGCAGCCAATATTCCAATAGGCGTTGCCTGACCGGGGCCTAAGGAAGCGGACCTGAAGGCCTGAGGGACGCCTTTTAGAAACTTCAGCAGTAATATTATTTCTGGGCAATTTAGGCCTTCCGTCAAAGCCCTGGCACATGCTGCATCTACGGCAAGAAAAAGACAGCCGAAGGTTTCGCAAGATACTTGCCTTTTGGAGAAAAGCCAAAGAAAAAAGAAAGGATTAGCACGAATGCTCAAGCTGTTGTTTTCTGCTGGGGCAAATTCTCTTGCACCTAGGCTGCAGGGGAAAATACAAAGCACAACTCTTCTGAGCATCCCTGGTGGGCTGCTTTGCCCACTTCCTGTTGTGGTCATTTAGTGCTCTTCTTCACTCTCTGCAAGTTCCCACATCAGTCCAGACTCCTTTCTCCCAAATCACAGACCTTCAGGCATGAACCCTTCTACTTACGGACTTACTGCTCAGCGCTGCCGCCCTTCCCTGGGTCTCAGGAGCTGCATCCCTCCACCTGGTCAAGGCCAGGCCCAGCCCTGTCCTCAGGTGCCCTTCCTGTCTTGACTGTTCCAGGACACCTACCTCTCTGTGATTCTGTCTAACCTCTCACTCCCCCTTCTTCCTTTCCTCTTCCCTAGCCACCTGCTCAGATGTACCCCATCAAGAGGCAGAGACCCTCCATTGGCTCCTTTTCACACTAATGCCTTCTTGTTTCTCTCCTGTCGCTTCCAATCTTGAAAGAGCAGTTCTTTCTTGCTTTTCTATCTTGGATCCCTCCCTGCCACCCACACTTCAGCACGTTGTGCTCAGGCTAGTCACATCCAACAGATCCTTGTCCGCAAGCCCTTATCTCCTTTGACCTTGCTGTACCAGTTGGCACAGTTGGCCACTCCATTCTCCTTGATCTCTCCCCTCCCTTGGCTTTCCCTAACACAGCTGTATCCTGGGTGTCCCCAATCTCCTTTATTGACATTGCTTTCCTTTTTTTCCCCTTCTCTTTACACAAGCTCTGTCCTCAGTACTCTTCTCTCCTTCAAGTGCTCCCTGGCAGTGACCCATCCACAAGCATGAGTTCCCCTCTAGTGATTCCAAGTCTGTATCCTCAGCTCAGATACCTCTCCTGAGCTTCAGATCCACATTTCCAGAGTCCACCTGTCACCCCTTGAGGATGTACCTAGACCTTTTCAAAAAGGAACTGGTAATCTTCCCACCTTCCATTTCTCCCTTCTCCTGTGTTGTCTTAGTCATGTCTCCTGTGTTATCTGTCCTAGTCACTCAGTACATGTGGTTGCCCAAGCCAAGCACCTGGGAGTCATCCTTGCTCCTCTACTTGTGCACTTGCCTCAGTCCCCCTCCCCCCCTCCCTCCTCCTCCCCCTCTTCCTCTCTCTCCTCCATTACCACTGCTCTACTCTGGTCCTTATCTCCTCTTACTCCAGTCACTCCAATAGTCCCCTAGTAGAGTCACCTCCTCCTCTCTGACACTCCTGAAATTCATTCTGTGTAATCAGAACAATCTCGCAAAGCACACAGCTGATCATCTCACTCCTCTGCTAGACACCTTCAGTGGCCCCCTTAAAGTACAATCTCCTCATTGTAGTCTATAAAACCATCTCTGATCTGGCTCCTGTCGACTCCTCCAGCTTCCCTTCTCCCTCCATGCCTTGCATTTTACACTCCAGCAACAAGCTAATGCCTCTGTAACTTTGTTCATGCTGTTCTTTCTGTCTGGAATCTGTTCTCCTTTATTTCCCCTTTCACTTTCCCTACTTCTTATTTTAACGCTCAATTCTGATGTTCCTTCTCCAAGACACACATCTGATTTACATGCCCCTTCTCTGAGCTTGCACCTATGATAGCTTGTGTCACCATGGCACTGTAGTTACTTATGCAAAAGAGTGTTCTAAGTGGGCCTAGAATGGGAGTCAGAATTGGTGGACTGGACAGCCCTTGGATTCTATTGGCAAGAGCTGATATGCATGAGGGTAGTTTAGGGGGAAGTACTGAGTGTGAGATTGGACAATTGGATGACTGAGAGAAAGATGGGAGGTAGGAGGACATTTGGGGCTGTGCAGAGCGGCATTTATTCTCTGCCAAGCCCCTTGAAATGTGAGTCCTGGTGAGGGTGAGTCATGAACCTTGTGCAGCTCTGGGCTCTGGCAGCATTAATTGGCCCCCAGGTGAAGAAGTACAATGCAAACGTAAGGAGAGGCTGTTCTCTCCTCAGCATGGACCAGTATCAGTCTGGCACCCTGAGGCCTAGAGGTTTGGGGAGCATCCTTGGCACCCAGTCCTACCTTGTATGGTTACACAGATTGTGACTTCCACGTGGGCTCCCGGACAAAGGGTTGGGAGTGGAGCTCAAGTCCACCCAAAGTAAGCAAGACCTTCCTCTGCTTTGCATAGAAGATTTTATGGTCTTGTGGCAGCTCTGTTGGAGTAGCCATGGCTTTCCTGGAAAGGGCACTGTCATTTCCGGGTGTGGAAAGGCTCCCTTGTGCAGCTGTGAGGACACAGGACATTGACAAGAGAGAACCAGGGCAAGCTATAGGGTAGGGGTTAAGTGTTGGTTAAACTGATGGGTTGATTCATGATTATAGGTCAAACACTCCTTGGAAACTTCAAGAAATATCTGAGGGACTCTTTGTAGGGAATTAAAGTCTCTGAGTGAGTTATTTGAATGCATAAGCCCCCTTCTGTATTCATAAGCTGCTGAGGACTGGGGACATTGGGTTTATATTTTCAGTCTCCCTATATTGGACCCCCAAAATCTAAGGATTGGACTATTCTTATTCCTTTTTCACTCCCTGAGGCTAAGCACAGTGCTTGGACATAGCAGATGATAAACGGATGGATGGTTGGATGGATGGATGGATGAAAAGACTATTCTATTGATTCCTTGCCCCAAATCCAAGGGATTTAAGGAGGCCATAGCAGCCCTGCCCAGGCCAGTCCCAATAGCAATTTCTTCTTGTTTCTTCAGGCAGGATAATAGCCCTCTGACAGTGAGAGACTTGACCCTCACCCAGGAGGATGCAAAGAAAAACACCCAGTGGTGGATCTGGCTTGTGCATTGGCTCTGGGGACTGTGGGCTGTGGGCCTTTATGGTGCCCTGGGGAGAGAGGAGTGCTTCCATGAGGTGCTGCCTCCACAGGCTCTGGCTCCTCTTCCCCATGTAAAGGTGGCTAGGTCAGTACATCCCTGTGCAGCCAAGGTGCCAGCCGAAAGCAAGGAATTGGCTGAGGCAACTTTGGGCAGCCCTGGAAAAGAAGACTCTGCCCAAGCTCTACTCCCCTCCCTGCTTCCACTCCGCAGCTCTCCTGGCCCTATTCTGAGCTGAGTGAGGGCCCAGAGAGTAGTGGGCATGGAGCCCTCGCACCATCGTGCACGGAACCCACTGCAGTCCTCTGCAGACCTGTCCTGATAGGTGGCTGAAAGAGCATGCCTGTCTTCACTGCCTGGGGGTTACCTGGCTTTGGGCCCTTTCCTCCCTTTCAAGAAACGACCATTTCCTTGTGACTGAGAGGAACAGGCTGGTGTAGAGGAAAGGGCAAAGGCCTTTAGAGTCAGAAAGATCTGGGTTCAAGGCCTGGCTCTCCACTTGGGCACCTTAGGCAACTCATTTACTTCTCCTAGCCTCAGTTTTCTAACCTGAGTGCAAAATGAGTCACTGCGACAATGAACTGTGATCATTTCATGTAATGTACTGGGACAACGCCTGACTCAGAGTAGCTTGCTAAATAAATGCTAGCTCTTATCATCATTACAGGCAAGCTGGCAGAGCAAGTTCTTTGGCCTCCTCCTGGGGTGAAAGCCCTTGTACAGGCTCAGAGCAAATATTCTGACAATCCAGTGGTGCCACTTTAGCCAACCAAGATACACACGAGCAACATGGAACAAAGGTTTACTTTCACTGAGCTGGTGCACCAGGTCTTGGAAGCGAATTCAACTTGGCAAATGTTTTTTAATTGCCTGTTTGTATCCACACTTAGTTTGGAGTTTCAAAGGGAGGATGGCATCATCCTGGGGCCAGGGACAGGACGACTGGGAATCTGAGCAAGAGCCGTGGGGGAGGGGGGGAGCCTAGGGAGCATACCTGGGCACCGTGTGAGCACATCCATCGCAGCACCTCCCCACAGAGGCCTGCAGGGATGCCTGCTGGCTTTTAGAAATGGTGGGAGCCGTTCCCTGCAGTCGAGAAGGAATTCAGTGGCTCTGTGTCACCTGCAGGAGGGCACAAAGCCCATCATGTAGCCATGAGGCCGTTTACGATTTGGCCCTAATTTATCTTTTCACTTACATCTCACACTCAAGCTATCCTTCCCCACCCAGACTCTCAGTTTCTCAATGGGGCTGCTACTGCCATTTCAGGCGGGACATGTCTTCATAATACAGGACTGTCCTGCATGGTTCAGGACATTTGACTTCACTGGCCTCCACTCACTAAATGTCCGTTGCACCCACCCCTTTACCATTCATTTCCAAATGCCCTCCCCCTTTTCCAAATGCACCAGGTGCTCTTTGCACTTGCCTGAGCCTCTGCCTGGAATGTCCCTCCCACCCCCACTGCTCCACCTAGAGAAACCCACCTTCATGGGAACCAAGCTCAAATGTCACATCTCTGGCAGCTCCTCCTAATTCCCCGCAGGCCAAGTCACAGCTACAGTCAGTCCTTCCCTCCGACCCTGCTGGGATCTCCACTATTGGACGGGTTGTTTGGAGGTCGATTTCCTTCGTTAACCCGCAGCCCCTGAAGGCTGGACCACATCTTAGAAGTTTTTTTTGTAGTCCTCACAGTGCCTAACATCAAGCTCGAGATGCAAAAGGTGCTTCACCCGGGGTGCCTCGGTGTAGCGCCGCGTCTTCCCGGGCAGGGCGGGGCGCGCTCCGGGAGACCCGGCGGGACCGCAGCTGGGCTTCCACTGCCACCTGGCGACGACACAGCGCTCGCTTTGATGCAATGGAAAGAGCGGCTGGGCCCGCGGCCAGCCCGCCCCAGCCTGGGCTCCTGAGGCCCAGTTACGGAGGCGCTCCTGGCGTAAGCCAGGATATTACATAAATATAACATAAAATATAAAAATAACATCTCTTCTTCCACCTCCATTCTCTCCTCTGTCCTAATTACTGAGTGCTTACTGAATATGTGCCAGGCAGCGGTCTAAGGGATTTGCAAACATCACATGACAGCCTCTTGAATGGGACTTTTCCTGTCTCAGAGTTTGGACCAGGCCCTAAAGCCATGTGCCCATGCATTTTAAAGCAGCGCTATCCAATAGAAATATAACGTGAGCTGTATATGTAATTAAAAATTTCCAGTAGCCACGTTTTAAAAAAGGAAAAGGGGTGAAATCAATTTGAATGAGATAGTAAATTCATGCAGTACATCAAAAATATTATTTCGACATCTAATTAATATAAAAATATTAATGAGATATTTTACAATCTTTTATTCATACTAAGTCTTTGAAAACTGGTGTCTTGGTGACATAGCTCATCCCACTTTGGACCAACCATACTTCAAGTGCTCAATAGTCACACAAGGCTAGCAGCTGCCATGTTGGGTGGTGTGGTTCTGAAGAAAGGAATTTCACCATCCAGAAGGACCTTGCTCACTGGAAGTCTGCAAGCCAGCTCGTGAGTCTTAGCCCGCCACTATCAATGTCTAGACCATTTGTAAGAGGAGCTAGGGGATTGGAGGAAGAGAACTGGGGAGTGAGAATTTCTTTGAGAAGAGTTGTTGGAGTGCTGTGTGATTTCATTCCCCTACTAATGGAGGAGAGGAGGGCTGTTCCCTTTCTCCAATTTGAGCCAAATAAGGGAAGCTTCTATGCAGTACAGAAGCTGAGGCCTGACTAGTGCCGGGAGAAGTCAAGGAATGAGCCTGGCTGGGGTTGACCTTGATGTCAGAGGAGGGAGAGAGGGCTGCAGAGTGAATAAGGTGAGCCTTGCTTATGGCAGGGCAAGGGGCAAGTTCTCCATGGGACCTTAGTCACCTTGAAGGAGCCAGCCCAGAGGACCTCATGCCAGGACAGAAAGGCTGCATGGAATGCACCAAAGGAGCAGGGATGGAGGGGCCAGGTGTGAGCAGCCAGCCAGAGTTTGTGTCGCTCACAGCTGAGGATGGTGCAGTGAGAGAGCCCCACTGAAGGGAGTTTTTGAGAAACCCCCAGAAGTCCTCCATGGGAGAAGGAGCCAGGATATTAATACCTCTCACCCAGAGTGTCCCAAACCTGTGTTAAAATGTTATCTATGGAGGACCTTGCCCTTTTCTTCAGATCTCCTTCTCTTCCCGTATGTGACCTGAAAGAAGGCCCAACATGGCAGCTTGAACAAGTGGAAGGCAGTGGAGCAAGGAAGAGGGAAGAAACTGACCATTACCTTCTTTTCCTTCTTGGCTTCTCCAGCAGTGGAAGACGTTATATGGGGAGGCAGGGCAAGCAGGAACTGAAATTCCTAGAGAGGGACACAGGACTACATAGCTTCATCTGGGTCCTGCCTTGTCTCTTGACAAGGCTTTTTTACTTTGGTGATGATCATTCATCCCATGAACATTTAGGGAGCACCCCACAGTGGTAGTTGCTATTATCACATACTAGCCTTTATTATTTGGGTTAAAATGTACTTTAATAAATAACTATTGATAACACTGAGGTTAAGTTGGAAGCTTTGTAATACAGATAGATTAATTAGAGATCTCTGATGTAAGCAAAAGAAATCCAGCTCAAACTAGCAAAAGTGGAAATGGAGTAGATCATATAAGTGAGAAATTTAGTGGTGACTTACCTCAGGAACAGTTTAATCCAGAAACTCAGACAACAGTATGTCTTTTTTTAATCTTAGATTTCTTTCTTCTGCTTCTCTTTGTGTGATGACCACAAACATTCTTACTGTATATGACGTCTCCTGCTAAGCTATGGAAGATGGCTGTCCATTGCTCCAAATTTGCAGCTTTCTAGCACTGTAACCTGAAGGTAAGATAGCATCTTTCTTGCTAGTGTCAGCAGGCATGTTCTTAAGACTCTGGTTTGACTGACTCAGGTGTCCACCCTTTGGAGTTGGGGATTAGGTGTAGACAAGATGTGGTAATTGACCACATCCAAAACACAAGGACTGGGGGCAAGTTTCCTTGGGAATGAGGGTGCGATTGCCAGAAGTGAGCTGGGGAAGCATGCTGAGAAGATAAAACTACAGTTACCACGATCCACTCTGGGGTACAAGTGCACAGAACTGTGGGCACACAGAAGAGGGTGTGACCAATATTGCTTCTTTAAGAAATTCCCAACAACCTTTGTCAAATACCTCATTCAAGTCCAGATACGTTATGTATATTTAATTTCCCTAATATTCCTCAGCTGGATATCTTCTATTTGCCCCTCCAGATCTGCCCTCCACCATTCTTTAGCCTGTTCTGTGCCTAGGAGGCTGACTTCTCTGGACTGCATCAATGGCTCCTTTGCCCTCTGGTTGGATTTCCAGTTGGGGTTGGCCAATGGAGACAAGAAATTGAAGGGAAAGAAAAGGACGAGTTGGGATATTTATTCTCCAGGTCCCTTAATTCAAGATTACTTGAGCTGGCCAAGTGGTGTGGCCCTGCAGACAGTCACTCTGCTTCCAGGTTTGCCCTCTCACTCTCACTCCTTCAGGCTTGGGTGGTAACATCCCCACTGTTCTAGCCCAGGGTACTGTACTATTCCCTGTGGTTTTCCTACATCCTGCTCATCTTTGTGTATAGTCCCTTTATAAGACTCTCTTTTAAACCATCCTAATATGTGTACACTGCTACCTGCCAAGACCCAGACTGATATAAAATCTGTCTGCAAAGCAAATGAAAATTAGTTGGTTGTGATCGTCTTTAAACCACATTGACTCCTTATGGTCTCTGCTTTTTTCCTAAGTGCTCACAGACCATTCTCTTCACAGTACTTATTCCTTCCAGACTCTTGTAGAGAGTCAACACCAAGCTTGGCAGCCTGTAGTTTCGGAACACTCTTTTAAAAAGAATCACTGCATTTGCTAGTCTCAGCTCTTTAATGTCCTTCCTTATGCTCTAAAGTGCTCTAGAAGTTTGACCATTTCGTCCCTTTAGTGTTTCAATCAGAATAACCCAGGTTATGCTGTGGTGATAAACAACACCCAACACATGATGGCCTCAAACAAAAACAGGTTTATTTCTCGTTCCCAATACGTATTCATCACAGGTTGGCAGAGGGCTCTGCTCATGGCAGACAGTCAGAGACCCACAGTGATAGAGCTGCCGTAACTCAAGTGGTGCTGGTCAGTGTGCCAGAGGGAAAGAGAATTCTGAGAGTCTTGCAAGGACAATTAAATGTTTGTGCTGAAAGTGACACCAAACTAGTCACAAGGCCTCACCCCTGCACAAGGGGGCCAGGAAGGCAGTCCTACTGAGTGTCCCTTTTAGGGGAATGTTGTTATTTTAGGTATGTCTTGTCCTTCCAACTGGGGTATAAGCTCTCTTGCGACAGAGTTATTTTTACACTGCTTTTTTTTAGCATATGTCTGGACCCAGATCATGCTCAGTAATTACTCACTGGAGGGACAGCTTATCCAACCATGATTTTAAGAGTGAATGACATTTGAAAGCAGGAAGGTGTGCTGGGTATTATGATGTTTAGGCAGAAGTTGCTAAGATTTTGGGGTGTGTGTGTGTGTGTGTGTTTTAATGTTAATGGTAAATGCTAGTTCTTTCAATAGTAAAATCTCATACAGAAGGTAAAAAGCATAATACAGAAGGAAAAATGCATCTTCTAGATGTGCCAGTTCTACTGTTAGGTTTGTTTTAAGGTAATTATACAATTTGGTTTGGAACCAACACAATGCCTGGCACATATTAGGCTAAATATTTGTTGAATGAATGAATGAGTATCAGCTCTGCTTATTCACTTAGCCTCATATATCAGCTTTTTCTCGTTGCCAGGCAACAGAGACCATATATTCACTTTATACATATTATAATGTAGAAGACCTGGACTACAATGCCAATAAGGTGAAATGAATGATGAGGGTTCTTATTGAAACACAAAGACAGCAGAATCTGGGCTAGAGGGGCTTTTATTGTAAAGGGGGAAAGGGGTGGGTGGAGGACCACAGAGGCCATATCTACTATTTGCTGCTAACCTCACCTATGTAACCTTAAATCCCCCTGGCTTCACCTGCCTTAGAGTGTAAAATACACTGAATTAACATAGAATCCCACGTCTTGAGTGCTGTGAGTCCCATCTGCTCACAAAGGAGTTCCAGGTGGTTCCAAAGCCCCCCACCCCAGGTATTTCTACATACCTGTTCTCAGGCTGCGTCCATGCATGCTTTTCTACTCCTCAGTTCAGGTTGGTGCCTGCAAACCATGCTGTCCCTGCTAGGGGTGCCGGTGGTTTAATACACAGTTCTGTCATGCACAGCTGTCTGTCCTCTGGCCAATTCTTTCTAACATAAATGAAGAAGCATTTTGAAGGGATGTAAGTATCTCCTTCGACTGTATAGTTTAGGATTAGCTTGTAGATAAGCCAGGACTGCATAGAGTACACAGCTTTAATGCCAACAGAACAAGATAGGTGTGGGCAGTGAAATGTGGCACTGGGTGATGAAAGAGCCCTGGAAAGAGTTGACTTAGAGACGATGAAAGAAGAGGAGAGAGGAGTGGAATACAGTTGTAATTGCTCAGAGACCACAGGAAAAAGACAGTAGGTTGGAGACAATGTTTATATGATGAAAACAATCCACTAGGGTTATTTAAGTGTTAGAAACATCACAGTCCAAATCAAATAGATTTGGCTTAGTCCTTTATCTGCCAGAATTAATGAGAAAAGCGAAGTCTGTCATTGCACGTGCCTCTGTGTGTGTGCATGTGTGTGCACACGTGCTGCCTATGTGCACACCTTTCCTATCCAGCAATTATGCAAGAGCCCTGGGGGCTTATGGGGTATTCCCAAAAGAAGGCTTTGCAGGTGGGTGCAGCTCTTGCTGCTTCTTGGTCATGTCTCGTTGGATCCTTTCAGAAGCAGCGGATTCCGTGTATGTTATAACAAGCCCAAACACAGAGATCTTTGCCAAGATTCCTACCTAAGCCCTGGTTCCTTGTGCCCAGTGTTCTTAACCATCTCTGTTTGGAGCCTCTAGTAGTTTTTTGCTACTCAGCATCCAAACCTGACTTCTTCCAGTTATAGTACCCAATTCTCACAGTTTCAGGGAAGAAATATGTGACTGGCCAATTAGAGTACTATGTCTCATGGCTTTAGTAATTAGCTCAATAATTGACATTTATTCTGTTGAGAAGCCAGTGAGAGTTTGTTTGTTTGAGACAGCTGCTGGGGGAACATTACATGGATCTTGACAATGAAGTCAACAGAGAGAGGGAAATGCAATGTTGAGAGATGAATAGAAACAGTCCTCGTGATATATTTTAGATCCCTGATTCAACCCACACCTGAAGTTAGTTACCCATGCACTTTTTAGTAACAAACAAATAAATTACCCAACCTCATCTTTTTTCTCCTCTTTAAGCCTGTTTGGCTGTGTCTTCTGTCATTTACAATAGAAGGAATCCTAATATTACTGAGTCCTGCTCACCCTGGGGATATTAAGTGAGGTGAAGGTCATGGTCATTTATGAACCCAGCTTCTCCCCTCTAGCCTGAGTCTTAAAGAGGGTAATTCTCTTCTTGTTTGCGAGTTTTCTCTCTCTTCAACCCTTGGGATACTTTCTTCTCTGGAACAGTCCAGCTCTAGGTTCTAGGTGACTAGGTCCTTGAAAATAAAAGCCTGTTAATTCTCCCACAAGGCAAAGGTCACTTAGATCTTTTGGACACAAATGCTTGTCTGTTCTTCCAGGAATAGGGGAGGGAAAATTTACCTTTTCATTTGCCTTCAGCTGGGGGAGTAAACTAGAATAAATATCTCAGTAAATTGCCTGCTAATTAACTTTAGAAGGTGTAATGGTAAGGCAGCAAGTCCTAGTAATAGAGCACCTGACCAATGACTCAGTTTCAGGCATGTTTGAAACACTATGAGGACAGGACAGCAGAGAAAGACAGACGGCACCTGACCCAGCCCTTCCTGACTAGAGAACTCTTGCCAACTGCCACTGGAGAGGCTGGGTGGCCAGAGCTAAACTCACTTGGCAGATTGCAAATTCAAATGCCACCAGGGGCCAGGTGGATAACAAAATAAGTGAACTGGGGGAGGACAGAGGAGGAGTGGGGTCTTCTGTGAACAGGAGAGGTTGCCTCAATAAAGAGGCAGCCCCTATTCAATGGAGTTTATGTCTCCATGTGGGAAATTGGGCACGGCATGGCTCCAGTTTAAGAGAAGCCCTAAATCTTGCAAGTTCTAAATGTTGGCAGCCAATTACAAAAACAAAAAAACAGCACTATTGAGCCAAACAAAATATTCAAGCAGGCCGGCTCCATCTTTTTCTGTTCCTTTGTTTAAATCCAAGATAAATAGTTGGTCTAAGGTATCACGTTCATCAGAAACCAGATTCCCCAAACCTCACAAGCTACTAGGTGGGTGCCTGGCTTGGACCACTGTGGGTGATGGGTATCTGCGTTGATCTGTTCCTCCTTTCCATGCACTGGACCTGTCTCTCATTTGAGGACTGCTCCCTCTCCAAGTACAGGTGGTTTGGCTGGGGCCCACTCAACCCCTGAATCCAAGGGTCAGCCCATAACCTGATCCTCTGATCATCCCTGGTGGACTAGGGCAAGGTTGGGGAGTAGTGCATCAAGCCACACCAATGAGACGGTTTCTGTTTGTTCGTTTGTTGTTGTTACTATTATTATTTTTGCAAAAATTATTGGGAAGGAGAAGCTCTCTTTCCTCTGGCATTGCTAGCTATGAATATTATAAATCTGGAAGATCCAGGTGCCGTCAGCGGGAGAGGGCCTGGAAAAGAAGGACACTATCACCAAGGAAAGTAGAAAATGGGGAGAGTGCAGGTAAGAGAGACAGGGACCAAATTTGAGCCCCTGACTACAGCTGAGCCTGAAGCCATATCTACAGCTGAACTTTTGATTGGGTTAGCAAAATGTAATCCTTTGCTTAAGATAGTTTGAGTTCAGGTTCCCTCACTAGTAACCAAAATAAACTTGTCAAATATACACTGTATTGTTAACTACCTGTTAGCACCTCAGACAAAATTGAAGCCTGGCAGCCCAGAGCCTTGATGGCACCTCCCTAGCAGGAGGTGAGACATTTGTGAATCCAACATTGAGTTTGTAGGGAGAGAGGCCAGAGGAAGAAGGAGGGCTGACAGATCCATCCTTTCAGCAGGGGTTATTGTCAGATGTGTTCCAGGGAAGCATACCACATTCAGTCTGTTTGCTATAACACTTGTGTGTTTGTGAGTGATTGTAACATAAATTAGCTCAAATGTAGTTGATAAATGGTGGAATGGTGTCAGTGAAATGTGGAAGTTGTGCTGTGTGTTCATAGGAGATGCTCCTAGCCTGTCAGAAGATGAAGGCAAAGTTTAGGACCACGGCTGACGGCAGCAAGCTGAGGAGGGAGGCGGTCTGGTGCATGGTCCTCCCTGCCTCATGTCTCCCTGTCGCCTTAGCTGAGCCGACACCTTGGTCTAGGAGTGCTTCCTGCTGAGTGCGCCCCCATCCTGCGTGTCGTTCTCTTGTTTCCAAGACTCAGAAGACTACGCTTCTCCCACTCTGCCTGCTATCAAATTACCTTCTCTTTCTTTTTTTTCTTTTTAAGGCAAAGTCCTTTGTTTTCTGCAAAATGTTTTATTTATTAAGTGCTGAGCATTCTTTTTAAACTCTGCTGATATTTTAAGATTAAGATTTTTACTGCTTTTGTTAGTGTTCTAGTTGCAAAGTTGTGTAAGTTTTAAACTGTCTGCCTCAATCCTCTTTCCCCCATAAGTCTTATTATTTTTAGTTTGCAATTTGCAGAAAGTGTCTTTTTGGCCTCTCCCACAGGAACACATAAATCTCATTATTGCAGAAACACTTGCGTTTTTTAAAAGAGCAAAATGGTAGATAGCTCTAGGTGTGCTGAGCCTGGACCACATTGCTTCAGTTCTCATTGATTTTCCTTGCTTTTATACAGTATCATCAAAGTTCAACCTGTCTTATCACTTTTTTTTGGGTCTAGTATTGAAATATAAAGAGACTTGAGTTTGATTCCTGGGTCCTGATAGGCTGAAACCAGGAATTTTTCTGGATCCCTGAATCCAATTTTCAAACCTGGGTGACCTAACTTGTGCTCTGCCTCTCAGCATCCAGGAGGAGCTTTTAAACAAAACTATATACACCAACAACACAGCATAAGCAGATGCCACACACTGTAAAGGACACAGGATGCAGGCAGCTGGAGAATTGTGCTACAAAAATAAACACCCGGTTTCTGCAAATTGGGCGACTCTCATTAGCCCCGGGGAAGCTCATTCTCATGGTTAAGTAGTTAAGCTTTTGATTAAAGGCACAAGACCATTTAGGCACCTGCTTATTCTTTCATTTTCTTTTCATTTTAAACTTTGGCCAGGAGATGGTGCCCTTGAATGTAATCTGCCAGAGGACCCCTCAGATTTGGAGCTACAAGAACAAAGTCAGCACCTGCAAATACTCTTTCTTAAACTGAGAAAATGACTTGGATTTTCCAAGGGGTAGAGGAATGCAATTCTAAAACCAGTTAGAGGCCGAGTGGCTAAGAACATACCACCACCTGTCATTTTTCTTTGGGATTTCCAAATCCAATTAATGCTGATTCGTGGTAGGGGCAGGTACAGCCGCAAGACTGTGATGTTAAACTGGCAAGTAAAACTATTTGGAAGTGAAAAATATAAAGCACTTCAGGAGAAACTAGTTTTAGAGCCTACCACATTAGAATGACAGTGTACCATTGTTAATAATAATGGTACACTGGCCTGTGGTGACCTGGATTTAAATCTTGTACACAAATGATGCATATAATGGTTTACACCTTCCAGGTATGCCTTTGCATGTTATCAGAGGCCTTCAAAGCCATCATGCCCAGGACTGAGTAAACCAGGATGGATCATCAAATATTGCTTTTTAGGCAGCTTCCACCTCTATTCGAAGAGCTAGCTCTAGAACATAGCAACTTGAGGTCTGAATCTTACATTGAGCTGTAAGAGAGTGATATCCTAAAATAGAATCATACCACTATTGATGGCTGCCATGTGCCAGTTGCCCTGCAGGAGGTGCTCCGAATGTTTTTTTTCTCTCAGTCCTTACTACAACATCAAGAGGTGGTTGCTCTTGGGCTTCCCTGGTGATGCAGTGGTTAAGAATCCACTTGCCAATGCAGGGGACACGGGTTCGATCCCTGGTCCGGGAAAATCCCACATGCCGCAGAGCAACTAAGCCCGTTTGCCACAACTACTGAGCCTGCGCTCTAGAGCCCACAAGCCACAACTACTGAGCCCGTGTGCCACAACTACTGAAGCCCGAGCGCCTAGAGCCTGTGCTCTGCAAAGAGAAGCCACTGCAATTAGAAGCCCGCACACTGCAACGGAGAGAAGCCCAAGCACAGCAACGAAGACCCAACACAGCCATATATAAATAAATAAATAAATAAATAAAATTTATATATATAAAAAAAGAGGTGGTTACTCTTATTATCCTCGTTTTACAGATGAGGAAACAGAGACTTGAAGAGGCTAAATAACTTGCCCAAGGTTAAACTGGTAGGAAATATTACAGCTAGTAAAGTATTCAGCTGGTTCCAGAATCCACACTAATTATTATGCCGTTAACCTCCCCCCAGAATTGCTACTGTGTATTTCCCACTTAAAACCTTCCGAGGGCTTTCACAGCCCACAGGTTAGAAACCAGATCCCTTAGCCTGACACTTAAGGTCTTTATGATTTATGAATCAGAAAAACAGCAGTGATATTATCTGAGGCCATGTGTAAGGCAGTGACCCTCAAGTCCTATCACTGCAACTGTTTTGAAGCACACATCCACAACACATGAATATTTATTCATGAGTTATTTATGGGTTCTCTTGTCAAATCAGGCATTAAATACTATTAAACTTTATTTCTAATTTAAAAGAAATTCTAAATAATGTCTAATATATCCTTCCTTCACCCCCAGTGGAAGATCTTGTTCATCCCTTGCCTCACACACTCTGTGCACACTTGGGAAACCACCAGCCTAAGGTGAGGCCAGCTGGGTCTGGCTCTCTGCTCTGAGACAGAGATTCTCCCTTGTCAATGTTCAGGAGAGCTCAGGCCCTGAGAGGCAACGGGCTGGCATACTTGTGCTGAAAAATCTTTTCCCTGGGATGGGGAGGGGGTGAGTATCATAATTATCTATAACTTGGTAAGCCTGGAAACAGAACTAAGGGACATATAGGGACTGAATGATGCTTGCGCCTCGTGGTCCAGGATGCGCAAAGTCCATTGGCCAAGGCATCGTCTCCCATAAACTGTGCTTGGATGATGTATCAGTTTTCTAGGGCTGCCATAACAAAGTACCACACACTGGGTGGCTAAGACAACAGAAATTTATTCTCTCACAGTTTGGGAGGCTAGAAGTCTGGGATCATGGTGTTGGCAGGGTTGGTTCCTTCTGAGGGCATGAGAAAGAATCCTGTTCCATGCCTCTTATTTGATGTTCCTTGGCTTGTAGACACAGTACCCCAATATCTGCCTTCATCTTCAAGTGGCATTCTTTTTATGAGGATGCCAGTCATGTTGGATTAGGGGGTCTGCTCTTCTCCAGTATGACCTCACCTTAACTAATTACATCTACAATGACCCTGTTTCCAAGTATGATTGCATTCTTGGGGGTGAGGATTTCAACATATCTTTTTTTTTTAACATCTTTATTGGAGTATAATTGCTTTACAATGGTGTGCTAGTTTTTGCTATATAACAAAGTGAATCAGTTATATGTATACATATATCCCCATATCGCCTCCCTCTTGCGTCTGCCTCCCACCCTCCCTATCCCACACCTGTAGGTGGTCACAAAACACTGAGCTGATCTCCCCTTGCGATGCAGCTGCTTCCCACTAGCTATCTATTTTACATTTGGTAGTTTATATATGTCAGTGCTGCTCTCTCACTTTGTCCCAGCTTACCCTTCCCCCTCCCCGTGTCCTCAAGTCCATTCTCTATATCTGTGTTTTTATTCCTGTCCTGCCCCTAGGTTATTCAGAACCTGTTTGGTTTGTTTTTGTTTTTTTTTTAGATTCCATATATATGTGTTAGCATACGGTATTTGTTTTTCTCTTTCTGACTTACTTCACTCTGTATGACAGTCTCTAGGTCCATCAACCTCACTACAAATAACTCAATTTCATTTCTTTTCATGGCTGAGTAATATTTCATTGTATATATGTGCCACTTCTTCTATATCCTTTCATCTGTCAATGGACACTTAGGTTGCTTCCATGTCCTGGCTATTGTAAATAGAGCTGCAATGAACATTGTGGTACATGACTCTTTTTGAATTATAGTTTTCTCAGGGTATATGCCCAGTAGTGGGATTGCTGGGTCGTATGGTAGATCTATTTTTAGATAGATGATTTTTTTTTTTTTTTTTTTTGCGGTACACGGGCCTCTCACTGTTGTGGCCTCTCTTATTGTGGAGCACAGGCTCTGGACACACAGACTCAGTGGCCATGGCTCACGGCCCAGCCGCTCTGTGGCATGTGGGATCTTCCCAGACCGGGGCACGAACCTGTGTCCGCTGCATCGGCAGGCGGATTCTCAACCACTGTGCCACCAGGGAAGCCCTATTTTTAGCTTTTTAAGGAACCTCCATACTGTTCTCCATAGTGGCGGTATCAATTTACATTCCCACCAACAGTGCAAGAGGGTTCCCTTTTCTCCACACCCTCTCCAGCATTTATTGTTAGTAGATTTTTTGATGATGGCCATTCTGACTGGCATGAGGTGATACCTCATTGTTTTGATTTGCATTTTTCTAATGATTAGTGATGTTTAGTGTCCTTTCATGTGTTTGTTGGCAATCTGTATATCTTCTTTGGAGAAATGTCTATTTAGGTCTTCTGCCCATTTTTGGATTGGGTTGTTTGTTTTTTTGTTATTGAGTTGCGTGAGCTGCTTGTATATTTTGGAGATTAATCCTTTGTCAGTTGCTTCACCTGCAAATATTTTCTCCCATTCAGAGTGTTGTCTTTTCGTCTTGTTTAAGGTTTCCTTTGCTGTGCAAAAGCTTTTAAGTTTCATTAGGTCCCATGTGTTTATTTTTGTTTTTATTTCCATTTCTCTAGGAGGTGGGTCAAAAAGGATCTTGCTGTGATTTATGTCATAGAGTATTCTGCCTATGTTTTCCTCTAACAGTTTTATAGTGTCTGGCCTTACATTTAGGTCTTTAATCCATTTTGAGTTTATTTTTGTGTATGGTGTCAGGGAGTGTTCTAATTTCATTCTTTTTCAGGTAGCTGTCCAGTTTTCCCAGCACCACTGATTGAAGAGGCTGTGTTTTCTCCATTGTATATTCTTCCCTCCTTTATAAAGATAAGCTGAGCATATGTGTGTGGGTTTATCTCTGGGCTTTCTATCCTATTCCATTGATCTATATTTCTGTTTTTGTGCCAGTACCATACTGTCTTGATTACTGTAGCTTTGTTGTATAGTCTGAAGTCAGGGAGGCTGATTCCTCCAGCTCCATTTTCTTTCTCAAAATTGCTTTGGCTATTTGGGGCCTTTCGTGTTTCCATACAAATTGTGAAATTTTTTGTTCTAGTTCTGTGAAAAATGCCAGTGGTAGTTTGATAGGGATTGCATTGAATCTGTAGATTGCTTTGGGTAGTAGAGTCATTTTCACAATGTTGATTCTTCCAATCCAAGAACATGGTATATTTCTCCACCTATTTGTATCATCTTTAATTTCTTTCATCAGTGTCTTATAGTTTTCTGCATACAAGTCTTTTGTCTCCTTAGGTAGGTTTATTCCTAAGTAAGTTCCCTCTATGCCTACTTTCTGGAGAGGTTTATCGTAAATGGGTATTGAATTTTGTCAAAAGCTTTTTCTGTACCTATTGAGATTATCATATGGTTTTTATCTTTCAGTTTGTTAATATGGTGTATTGCATTGATTGATTTGCATATATTGAAGAACCCTTGCATTCCTGGGATAAACCCCACTTGGTCATGGTGTATGATCTTTTTAATGTGCTGTTGGATTCTGTTTGCTAGTATTTTGTTGAGGATTTTTGCATCTATGTTCATCAGTGATATTGGTTGGTAGTTTTCTTTTTTGGGGACATCTTTGTCTGGTTTTGGTATGGTGGCCTTGTAGAATGAGTTTGGGAGTGTTCCTCCATCTGCTAAATTTTGGAACAGTTTGTGAAGGATAGGTGTCAGCTCTTCTCTAAATGTTTGATACACTTCACCTGTGAAGCCATGTGGTCCTGGGCTTTTGTTTGTTGGAAGATTTTTAATCACAGTCTGATTGATTTGCATATATTGAAGAACCCTTGCATTCCTGGGATAAACCCCACTTGGTCATGGTGTATGATCTTTTTAATGTGCTGTTGGATTCTGTTTGCTAGTATTTTGTTGAGGATTTTTGCATCTATGTTCATCAGTGATATTGGTTGGTAGTTTTCTTTTTTGGGGACATCTTTGTCTGGTTTTGGTATGGTGGCCTTGTAGAATGAGTTTGGGAGTGTTCCTCCATCTGCTAAATTTTGGAAGTGTTTGAGAAGGATAGGTGTTAGCTCTTCTCTAAATGTTTGATAGAATTTACCTGTGAAGCCATCTGGTCCTGGGCTTCTGTTTGTTGGAAGATTTTTAATCACAGTTTCAATTTCAGTGCTTGTGATTGGTCTGTTTATATTTCCTATTTCTTCTTGGTTCAGTCTTGGAAGGCTGAGCTTTTCTAAGAATTTGTCCATTTCTTCTAGGTTGTCCATTTTATTGGCATATAGTTGCTTGTAGTAATTCCTCAAGATTCTTTGTATTTCTGCAGTGTCAGTTGTTACTTCTCCTTTTTCATCTCTAATTCTGTTGATTTGAGTCTTCTCCCTTTTTTTCTTTTTTATTTTTGATGAGTCTGGCTAATGGTTTATCAATTTTATTTATCTTCTCAAAGAACCAGCTTTTAGTTTTATTGATCTTTGCTATTGTTTCCTTCATTTCTTTTTCATTTATTTCTGATCTGATCTTTATGATTTCTTTCCTTCTGCTAACTTTGGGGGTTTTTTGTTCTTCTTTCTCTAATTATTTTAGGTGAAAGTTTAGGTTGTTTATTTGAGATTTTTCTTGTTCATTGATGTAGGATTGTATTGCTATAAACTTCCCTCTTAAAACTGCTTTTGCTGCATCCCGTAGTTTTTAGATCGTCGTGTTTTCTTTGTCATTTGTTTCTAGGTATTTTTTGATTTCCTCTTTGATTTCTTCAGTGTT